>NC_092429.1:29295924-29455091 GCF_036169615.1 Heliangelus exortis | reverse complement strand
TCCTCTGCAAGGTTTCCCATCGTTTGACCTGGGTGGGAAAGTGGAGGCTTCCCCACACTGAAGACATGTGGGGGGCAAGGTCCATGCTGGTGAGGAGCAGGATCCAGCTCTGCTTTGCTGCTCCAAGTGACAAAGGTGACAGCAGTGGCTTTCTGCTCTTGCCCTACCCTCCTCCAGCATCCCCCCTGGGGCCAACATCCCCCACCAGTGTACCTTGTTTTTCAGTTTAAAAATAATAATAATAAAAAAAAAATGCAGAAGCCTGTTTTGCTACCTCCAAGCAGGGAAAGGAGGGAGCACCCTTCTTCTTGGCAGCCTGGAGGAACCCTGTGATCTAGCTGGTGGCCCCATGGGGAGCAGGGGACACAGTCTGACAGTGCTGGGAGAAGTGTCCATCCCTGACCACCTCCCAGAGTGAATCAGCAGCATTTGACTCCCAATGCCCAGGTCCTCATCCAATTAAAAGGCAAGGAAGGTCCCTAATCCTTCCAATTATAGGTAAGTTATAGCTGGCTCATTGCAAAGGAGCAGCAAAAGGAGGTACCCTATGGTCCTGATCCCTGGGGACATCATGACAGTGCACATGTCCCTCACTGTAACCAGGAAGATTATTTAGATACTGGGGATATGACACCCCCCAAAAAAAAAAAACCAAACCATCCTGGAGATGCTCTGATTCAGCAGCAATGGTGGTGAACAGGGGATCCCACCAGGTATGTCCTGCAGCACCTCCCTTTCCTCTCACCCCCAAAATCCAGGGAACGGGTTGGCAAATCCCAGCCCCTGACCAGATCAGCTCCAGCCTTCCCAGTAAGGACACCCCAAAGGGCAGGAGACAGGGGCTGTGGCAGAGCAGTGAGAGCCAGAAACACCCAGCCAGCCATGCTAAGGGCAGGGGAACCAGAGTGCCAGACAGGAAAAATCACCTTCCTGCTAGGCTCAATTGTAGCTGGGCAACAGGAGCTGTAGTCAAGCCTCTCATCTCATCAGTATGCCAGGACTGGCCAAGAAATGGTCTTTTTTTTTTTTGGTTTCAACTCTCTGGCGGTTCAATCCTGCTTAATTTCCACACCAAAGCATCAAGATTCAGACACCGCCGTCTCCTTTAAGGGAAGGAGAATCAAATCCTGGTGGCAAGGTCAACCCCTTGCTAAGAATTCTCCTCTTGCTACCCCAACATGGGTTTCCTGGCAGCACAAACCACCCTGCACCCCAAAAGGACCCTGGGAGGGAGAGAGGGAGGGAGCAGGAGGGTGCCCCAACATGGGCAACACTCTGCCTTCATCTGGGGTGCAAATGCAGCCTTCCTGCTGACAAACAGGTAACTGTCAGAGCACGTTTCACACCACAAGGCAGGCAGGCTGCCTCCTGCAGAGCGATGCCACTCTGCAAATCTCCAGGAGTTATGGGAATGTTTTTATGTCATTCCTGGGGCCATGACACCAAAATTGATGCTGAGCCGAGGCTGGGAGCATAACTGGCACAGTTGCTTCTAGCCCATAAAGTAGAGCATCACCCACAATGATCCTGTGCTTTGGGATCACCTGCAGGTTTCTATCGTGCTTCCAGCTTTGCCTCCCAGCTGCTCCCTCTGTCCCTCCAAGGGCTCAGGCATTGGCCACTTTCAAGTGGCTGCAAACCACAGGAACCCAGTCCAGCTCCACCAGCACCCACAGATGTTCACAGAACAGATACCAAAGGGTCTCAAGCTCTCTGTCAGAACCCAAAATGTTGCCCCAGCCCGGGGGGAAGGGGTCTGAGCCCAGCCCTGGGGTTTCCCAAGGCTGGTGCTGGGATGCAAGCACATCCATCACCTGGTGCCCAGGGAGAGCAGCTGCACAGTGCCCAGCAACCACGTCCACTCCCACAGAGCTGCCCCAGAGAGCACAGCAGGAGGAGGAGGAGGAGGGGAGGAAGGATGCAACCCTGCTCCCCATGCCCAGGTTTGCTGCAGCCTGTACCCATGAGGTTCTGCTCTCTGTGATGGTTCCAACACCCAGCCTGGAGCTGGGGACCGAGGCCTTAGAGCCCCTTTGCCCAGAGACAGAGAACAGGCCTCTCTATCCCCTGTCTTGTGCCCAGATGGGAACAACCCACCCCATCCCAAAGGAAATTCAGCACCTCACAGGCTTCCAGGGCACAGAAATCTAATTTCCAGCTCCCTTTCCCCACGCCCAGCTGCTCAGAGAAGCCCCGGAGCAGCACTACTCACGTTGTACAGGACTGTGGTCCAGCCTTCCATGGTGATGCACTGGAAGACAGTCAGCACAGCAAAGAGGATGTTGTCAAACTGAGTGATCCCATCGTTGGGACCGATCCACTCCCGGCACTCGTAGCCCGGGGGACAACCCTGCACTCCACAGGGATGGGGAGGGTCCAGCTCCTCCAGTTCACCTGCAGGCACACGACAGAGGTAAGAGAGAGGCAAGGGGCAGAGTGCAGATGGACTTGGGGCAGAGAAAGGGACACCCCTGGGACCAGCCCTGGCTGCACATCAACTGCTGCCCTAAGAAACTGGGACACCCTGAACACAACCAAGGGATGCACGAAGCTCCACGTGGGACCTTCTCAGATCCTTCCAGTGGCAAGAGGCACTCATCCCACCTGTTCTCCACCCAACGAATGCAAAGCAGGTTCAGGGCCCTTCTCCCCACCTGAATTGTTTGTGTAGCAGGCTCGGTGCAGCTTCCCACTGTAGAACTCCAGGCCAATGATGGCAAACATGAGGATGGCGAAGAAGAGCAGCAAGCCAATCTGGAGGAGAGGCACCATGGCCTTCATGATGGATTTCAGCACAATCTGCAGGCCTGGGAGGGGAGAAGAGGAGAGCACAGCTCAGCGTGGTGCTGCACAAGGGCAAGGCCATCCCCAGGGTGAGCAGAGGGGGAACAGCACTCAGACAAATGCAGGAGGCCACCACAGCCTGGAGCATCCCCAGAGGTGAGGACCCCAGAGGACAGCACCATCCCCAGAGGGGCAAGGGGGCCAGGCTGCAGGGCAGGAGGAGCAGCACCAGCAGCAGCCTGGTTTCTTTATATATCCTCATGCCGGCAGATAAAATCTTGCTAAAAAAACCCAAAATCTCCCCTGAATAAACCTCAGTCCTGAAAGGATCCACCCACTGCCTTCTGGCCTGGGAAGCAGAGCCGCCGAGCCCAGCCCCGTGCCAGCACAGAGCAGGCTGGATGGGGTGAAATGCCACCTGGGGACACAAAATGCTGCCATCCAACAGTCCCCTCCCCTGCAGGCCACCCAAGGGCTGGCTGGGAAGATTATAGAATAGATTTGGGTAGGAAGGGACCCTAAAGCTCATCCAGTTCCAACCCCCTGCATGAGCAGGGACACCTCCCACAGCCCAGGGTGCTCCAACCTGGGCTGAGACACTGCCAGGGATGGGGCAGCCACAGCTTCCCTGGGCAACCTGGGAGAGGGTCTCAATAGCCCCATAGGAAAGAATTTCTTCCTAATGTCCAACCTGAATCTCTCCTCTTCAAGTTTGAAACCATTGCCCCTTGTCCTCTCACTGCACCCCCGTGCAGAAAGCCCAACCCCACGTGTGATCCCCACTACCTGGGGAAGCTTGTCTCCCTTCCCCCTGGTTGTGCCTGGCATCTCCAAGGTGGCACAAGGACACCCCTGTCCCTTGGAAGGACATCAGGGATGGATGAGGACACCCCGGGGGGAGGACCAGGAGCACCCAACTTACTGGGGATGCCCGAGACGAGCTTCAGAGGTCTGAGCACACGCACGGCCCTCAGAGTCCTCAGGTCCACGTGGGTGTTGAAGTGTGTCCCAGCGGTGGCGAGGATGCTGTGGGCAGACAGGGAGAGAGCAGAGTCACCCCGGGCAGAGCCCCGGGACACCCAGGAGCCACGTTCTCACACCAGGCTGCAGGGAGCCACGAGGAGAACCACGTCCATGGTACAGACATTACACACCTCTCAAAGCCCACGGGCCAGCACGAACAGCTCGATGCTGGCATCAAACTTCATGGGCTGTTCTGGCCAGCCAAAGCCACCCAGGGGCCACCGAGCCTTGGCAGCACCCACACACCCCAGGAAGGCTGGGGACAACCTTGCCCCACAGGGCTGGGCAGCACCCCTGCCATGCAGTCAATGCTCAGCACAAGTGATGGGCTCAAACACCCTTCAGGCAGAGATGGTCCCCCCAGAGATGGGGGCTGCTCCTCTGGTGGTCACTTTACTCTTCTGCTGGTCACCCACGGTGTCCTGACAGCCACCTCACTCCCCTGGCAGCAGCTCCAGCCCGTTCTGCCTTTCCCCACCCACAGAGCTTCCTCAGAGTCCCATCTCTGGGATTGCCAAAAGAAGTCAAGAACCTCACACATTCAAAAATCTATAGTCATAAAAGTCTGATGACCTTGGAAGGCAACCAGAATGCACAAGGAAGGACTCCAGAGGTTTGCTTTTAAAACATATGGATTTTTTTTTTCCAAGCCCATCTCTGGAAAACAAATAGGGGCAGAAGGGAGCCTGGGGACAGTGAGTCCAGCGGTGGGGATACTTGGGACCCCCTGTACATGCTGGGGGGATGGGACAGCACAGCTTGGGGACACTGGCAGAGCTGTGGGAACACAGATGGCAGTGCCAGAGCTCATCACCTCCCATCCCATCCAAGCTTGGTCACTGGGGTGCTGAACAAGGAGAAGGAAGAGAAGGTGGAGGAGGCAAGAGATGGGTGAGGAGGGGACAGGGGGGGAAGCAGGACAGCAACCTCAGGGCTGGTTGCAGCAGTCCAAAAAACGGAGGGAAACTGGGTCATTGTTCCACTAATTCATCTAATTACAGGCCAGAGCAGCTCTCTGGCGTGCTGAGCAATTAGGACTCTTTCTCTCCCCCTCTCCCCGAGGTACAGCAGGTACCAACCTGCCCCTCCAGAAAGGTGCCGGGGCTTCCTAGGATACCCCAGCAGCAGGAACACTCTCCCACCAGCACAAGGAATTATCCCAATCCCTGTTCCCTCTCCCTCCCTGCCCCAGGCTGGCTGCAAAGCCTGGCCCTGGCAGCAGCTGGGATGCATCACCCATCCATCAGGATGCTTATCCCCAGGATACACAGGGACCTTCTACCCTTGATGCCACTTTCCTTTTGTCTCCATGCCCCTGACCAGCTCCCTCTAACCCCAGGGGTGATGGGAAAGCAGAAAAGGGACTTAAAAGTTAAGTCTGGAGCAGCCAGAGGTTGGGGTTAAATGGGCTGTAACCCCCAACCAACAGGTGTGATAAATCACAGCCACTTGGCAGTGTGGGAGAGAGGAGGACACAGCTGCTTTCAGCTCCTCCACACAACCTGCGGGCAAGAGCAGGGGAAGCCAGAGCTCCTCAAAACACCAGTGTAGAGAACAAGCTGTGCCCAACACTGCCCTGGGGACCCCAAGACCCTCCCTAAGCCTCTGCTCCTGACGTTGCTGTGCCTGGCATCCCAGCAGCCTCCCAGAGGGACCAGGAACAGGCATCTGCAGCCCCTGCACCAATCCCAGATGGGGTTGAGCATCTCCAGGAGAGCAGGGATGCTCCTGGGCTGGATGCAGACTCCAGCTCTTCTACCAAGGGCTTCCCAGTGTGAGCCCAGCACCTGGAATGGCCAAACTGGAATGCTGCTGGCAGCAGAGCAGGACTGACAGCTTCCCCCTTTCTCCAGGAGCAGCACCAGCCCTGGGCCCAGGGTGGGATGGACGGAGGTGGAGCCCGACCAGTCCCAGCCCCACTGCAGAGCCCCCCGGGGCAGGACCCCCACTCCACCCATGGCAGTGGGGGGGAACAGGGCTGCAGAGTCCTCAGCTAACCCAGATTTGTTTGAAGGGCTGGGGAGCTGCTGCAGCCTTCAGGCAAGGTTCAGGAGATTCCAGGGCACTGCTTCCCAGAGCTCTAAATTAGCTGCTAAGAATGGGACTCCTCTGTGGCAAGGTGACATGCTCCTTGTCCCCGCTGGGGGACAGGGGACAACACAGGAGCTTTTTGGAAGGGGGTTTGGACAGATCACCAGGGGAAGATTTTTGCCTTGCAGGTGTGTCCTCCCACCAACACCAGAATGATAATTGTCCCCCCACCCCCTGCTATCGAATAGGTGCCTGCACATCCTTGTGCTGCTCTCAGCAAATCCATCCATCCCAGAGCCCCAGGCACCCCCAGGGCCTGTGGGCAAGGTCTGAACAGCCCTCAACCACCTTGAAACTGATTTAAGTGGCTGGGAACAGCCAAGCAAGCTCCTGGGCATGCAAGGATGGCTTTTGCCTGCCTTTCCCAAGGCCGTCAGACATCACCTCTCCCTGACAGCCAGGCTCCACTAGCATGCACAGGCACCACCACCACCTTACTGTGACAATAAATAAAATACAACACTCCAAACACACCCTCCTGCTTTGGTCTTCAGCATCTCACCTCTTAATTGCTTGTTTACTGCTCTAATAATGCCTTTTTTCCTTTTTTTTTTTTTTTGCAGAGACCCACCCGTATCACCATCACCCAGCATGACCCATTTCTGATTTTTTTCTTGACAAGTCTTGCAGTTCCCGAGGCTGCAGAGCACAGAGTTGGGACTCAGGCCACAACAGACTTTTGTGCTGACACAGGGCAGCAGCTCCAGTACCTCCAGAACAATTTAAACCCTTTCTGAACACTTACAATATCCACGTCTGATGTGCTAATAATTATTCTTTATTTTTAGGCAAGGACCCAAACTAAAATTACACCTCACCATCCAAGTTATTTGAAAAAGCTGCCAGATTGGGCTATAAAAATCCCAGTGATCTCATGCTTTTCATCATATGTACCGGAGGAAAAAAGAAGAAGGGGGGGGGGAAAAAAAAAAAGGAAAGTGAAGGCGTTTTTATAGGTCACACAGGCAAAGGGGTTACTTTTACTTCTTCGGAGGAAGGAGGGAAGACACTTCAGGTGGGGAACAGAGCAGAGAAGAGCTATTGGAAGAATGCAAATGAGGGAGGGGGCATGATGGGAAATACATGCTAATGCCCAAAGTATAATTGAATAGTGAGCAATCACCAGCAGACAAAAACAAGCTTTCAGAGGGGAAAAAAAAAAATAAAATAATAATCCTTTGCTTTGTGTTTGCAACCAGGATGATTACTCTGTTTTCCTTCCCTGAGAGGCTGGGGAGCACAGGGCGAGCTGGGGCTGGGTGCTCAGCACACACCTCACCTACACCTGGAGCCCTGCACACAGGGGCTGCTTTTTCCCTTTTTTGGGGGGGGTGAGGGGACACACACACACACACACACACACACAAAAAGTCCTGAAAATAAGAAATAATCCCATTCAGAATGATGACTCTCTCTGCACTTGGGAATTAGCAGAGCAAAGCAGGAGCAATGTGTGCAGTGACCCTGCCCATGCAGAACCCTTTGGCACAAAACCAGCACCAAATCTGGGCACCAACACCCCCCACAGAGCATCCCCCGTGTCCCCAGCCATTCCCCCCAGCCTCAGCCCTTGGGGACAGCACCCCCAGCTCGGGGTGTGCTGCACCATGAACCCCAAGCCAAGGTTTGAACCCCCAGAATGATCAGACCCCCAGAATGAATGAATAAACCCCTCGGGTTATTCACCCACCACCACTGACCCCAAACTCTGCATCCCATGCCCAGCAGCAGCAGGGAGCCCAGGTTCAGAGGCACCTGCAGAAAAACCTTCCCAGCCAAGGTCTGCAGGGAGGAGGGAGGGATGGGGCCGAGACAGGATAACCTCAGCTCAGAATCTGGGGCAGGCAGGATGCTGGCTGGCTGGCTGATGTGTAAAATTAGCATTTATAATTAAGTGGAAAGGCCCCTGAAGGCTTGCACTGCCACCCGACTCGACGGGGGAGACTTCTTCATAATTAATACACTGGTCAAACAGCTCATGGAAAGTAAGTTACCTGATGAATTTACCCCGTTCTTGCCCTTTTCTGCTGGTCGCTCAATCCCTGCCTTCTCCTCACAGCATCACGAGCAGCAGGTTGGGCTCTTGGGTCCAGGAGCCTACACTGGGGTCCAAACTTTGCTCCTCATGGGGCCAGCAGGACTGGGTCACCCACCCTGAGGATGCCCCCACGGAGCACAGTGATCCTGCTTTGGGGATACCAAGGGACAGGGACATGAACCAGGTCCAAATGCCCATGGCACAGTTCAGAGCAACCTCAAAGCCTCCAGCACCTTCTTTTGCTCTTTCTAGGTTTTGGGGCCGTGACACAAATGGATTGGCACAGCTGCAAAGCTGCTGATTCCATTTTTCCTGGCAGCTTCAAGAAGCCCTGAACCAGGCAGCAATGGCTCCCTATGAGGTGCTGACAAAACCTGCCTTCAGCAGGGGGATGAAATGGTCTTCAAGGCCACCTCTTCATGGACAAGCCCCATGAACTCAGACTCACCTCTTTCAATCAGATAAATGTTCTCCCCCTCGTCCCATCCCTCCAGGCCCTTGTCCCAAGTCCTTCCCCAGCTTTCCTGAGCCCCTTCTGCTACTGGGAGGTGCTCTAAGGTCTCCCAAGAAGGAAGGGGCAAAGCACCTGATGTGGGCTGGATCCTGTGACTGGAGAAGGGAAATTTCCCCTCGGACACAAAGCCAGAGCCTTGGACTTGCCTGCCCAGGGGTCACCCCATGGCCTCTCACACCCCACCAGGGGCTTTTCCCTCACCACCCACCCCTTCCCCTCCCTGGGGAGAGGGCTCTGCCCTTTGTGCCAGGTGCCAACCTCAGGCACATCCCATTGGTGTGGCATATGGCACATGAATCATTCACAAAGCCAGGGGATTAATTATTCATCCAAACGAAAGACCAAACACTTTACTAATTGTCCTGGAAGGAAAGAGCTGGGAAAGGGGTGGGAGAGAGGGGAGACATCAGGTTGGAGACTGGTTCTCTCCTGAAAGGAGAAATGAAAAGGAGAAAAAAAAGTCTTGTCTGGGTGATCAAAGTATTTGAGCTTAACTTTTGGACTCAGGGCTGTCTCTGTCCTGGTACAGCAGAGCACAGATTTACTGGCACAGCTTCCAGCAGAATAACTGTGTGTGGAAGCTGCTCTTGTGCCTCAACATAACATTTGTTCTCCCCAGCCTTGTATCTGCTTCCCCAGGTTTCCCTGCCCGGAGCTGCACTGTCCTTGCTCCATCAGGACAAGGCAGGGGCAGAGCCCAGGTTCACACACCCACACCTGCCATGCCAGGCACCCCAAACCTCAGCACCATGCAGATGATCTGGGGTTTGAGCACCCCTGAGACAGCTGGGGGTGTTCAGCCTGGGGAAGAGAAGGAGAAGGCTCTGGGGAGCCCTTGGAGCAGCTTCCAGTGCCTGGAGGGGCTCCAGGAAAGCTGGGGAGGGGCTTGGGACAAGGGCCTGGAGGGATGGGATGAGGGAGTGATGGTTTCAAACAGAAAGAGATTTTGTATCTAGATTCAGACTGGATATAATGAAGAAATTTTTTACACTCAGGGTGGTGAGATGCTGGCACTGGTTGCCCAGGGAAGCTGTGGCTGCCCCATGCCTGGACACATTCAGGGCCAGGTTGGATGGGGTTCTGAGTGGGTCTAGTGAGAGGTGTCCCTGCTCACTGCAGGGGGGTTGAGCTAGTTGACCTTTAAAGGTTCCTTTCAACCCAAATGATTCTAAGAGTCTATGATAAGAATATTCCTGCTCACAGCTGCTGCCAGTGCCTGTTCAAGGACTCTCCCCATCTATCTCTGGACCTCCAGGACCAAAAGGACCACCTAAGCAGCACAGAACCTGGGTTGCTCAAGGTGTGCTAAATACCAGAGGGCAAAGCAGCCTCACCTCTGCCCCTGGGGATTGCTAAAAGGGCACTGAGCACTTTCCAGGACACTTATCCCAAAATCCAGGCAGGACCACAGTGAGCAGCCACCTGCCCTCCTTGTCCCCAGGCTCCCGATGCAAAGCTCGGGGTTTGGTGAGGGCAAGGCAGGCACTGTTGGCCATCATTCCTTTCTGCCTCCCCTTGGCCATGCTCCACTCCACAACAATTCCTTAATGAAAACCACAGTGCCCAAGGGCTTCACAAAAGGCAGCCAGGTGTAGTGGCTGTTATTAAATCCTCCAGAAACCCCTGACGCCAGCTCTTTCCTTTAGTGGCCCCGGTGTATTTATCCTGGTTTTACAGCAGCTGCTTCCCTGGCTCCTGAGCAGCACAACTTCACAAGGGCCTTTAGATTTCCATTTTTACTTCTTTTTTTTCTCCCCCTGGTTGTTAGAAGCGTTACCCGCCCCTTCACCTCACACGTAATGTGTTATTGTATTACTGCTGCAACTGCTATAAAAAAAAGCCAACACGGTGCTGCGATGCTCAGGCAGTGGAGTGTGTGAAGCACACACCCACCTGCATATTTGCAGAGGGGAATTTAACCCTTTTTTTCATCAACTCCTTCAAATAGGGGGTAGGACTGGGTCAGGATGCTTGGTCTCTCAGTTACACCGACTGCACCCACGGAGCTGATGTTCCAGTTGCTGATGGCTGAAGCTCCTTCAACCTCTCCCTCTCAGGACCCCTGATTGAGAGGACCTGCTGCCCTTTCTGAACATTTTTGAGCAGTTTTCCTCTTTTTTTTTTTTTTTTTTTTTTTTTTTTGACCAAGACACACTGCATCAGGCAGGCCATGAGCCCAGCACCTGGCCAGGTCCGGTCCATGCACAGGCAAGGTGAGCACCCCCAGGTCCCAAGGGAGCACAGACCCTCCCCAGCTCTGCCTCTGGATGAGGGAAGGTATTTCATGAGTATTTTGGGAGAAAAAATATTTTTAGCCAGGGGAGAACAAGCTGGTTTTTCAGGCAGCAGTAATGATCTGGAAAGCAGAGGTTATAAACAGAAAGAGTTTACAAATTGTGACGATTGGTTCCCTGGTGGCAGCTTGAGCACCAGAGAGCTTTGGGTGGGAGTTGATTTCCACTGAGGTGAAAACATCTGGAAGTATTGACACAAGAAGCAAACACCAGCTGGACACAAGTCAGTGCCATCCACTCCTGCATGAGGTCCCAGGGGCTACTCAAGGCAGCAGCCTCTCATCAAGCTAATTAACACAACGGAGAGTGTACCTGGGGTACCCCAGGGCTCAGGGTGAAGCCACCTGCATTAAGCACCTCTCCCACCAGACACGTGGCAAAAAAAAAAAAAAAAATCAAGAAAGGAAGAGTAATACCATGTGTCACCCTTGGAGGGACAAGGGAATGATTCTGGATCCCTCTGGAGCCATCAGGGTTGGATCCTGAGCTAGGTTCTGCTCATACAGATATCACCTGTGGTCCATGGGATGCCTCAGCATCCCAAACAGGTCAGCACATCCCAAGGAGAGGAGAGCACTACCCTACAGCCCTGATGCTCACAACACCCCCTCCACCACAGCCACTGCCTCTTGCCAAGAGACAGCAAAACCCCAACGAACAGCTCGACAGCCTCTGCCCAGGCACTCACACTGTTCCCAAACGCAGCTTCAATCCGTAAGAGGATCCCGAACCCACACCCTTCCCTGGTGCAGGCTCCACCACCCGCCTTACACAACCAACACTGCCTGAACCGCCAAGTGCAAACCCTCTCCCCACAAGCTGTTGGCAAGTCATTTGCCAGCCAGGGATTATTTGCTGCAGAAATTTGCCAAGAATTCAGCAGATCAAACAGGCGAAGAGCTGCTCGCGAGGGAGGCACCACCACGGCTCCGAGGAGCAGCAGCTCTGCCAGCACTGCACAGCAAGGCCAGGAGCTGAGGGCTGGGCAGGAGATGACAACTTGGTCCCCCAAAACAATCTGGGGAGAAAATCTGCTAGGCCGCCCATCAAACAACAGAATTTGCCTCAAAAACCCCTGGTGAGCCCATGCTGACTGGTGCCAGGAGCACAGGGATCCTCGTGGGGAGGTTTTCGTCTGGCTGCTGGAGCTGACACCAGGATGTGAGTGAGGGGGAGAGGGTGGTGAAGCAGCCCCCAGAGGGCTGCAATGCCTGCACCCAGGCACCTCCTGGCATGAACAGCCCTTCACGGACCACGGATTCCCTGGCACAGGGCCTGGAGTGGCACGGGAAGGAGGTGGTGAGGCTCACCCAGTGAGAACTGCTCAGCATTGACTCAGCACCAGACTGTCAGCAGGGAGAGATCCATGGCCAAACCCTGCTCCCAGCCCAGTGCTTCCCCCTTGGCATTCCCAGAGGATGCCCATGCCAGGAGATGGTCAGCAGAGCTCCCCAAGCCACCCAGTGTCATGACCCACACTGTGCTACCAGCCAGGAGAAGGCTGTGAGCCAAGGGAGAGGTTGTGCAGCAAACCCCAGGTGTCCTGCACCTGACTCCTGTGCCTGAGTTTCCTGCCCAACCCTGCCACTGCTCTGCACCCAGCAGAGTCCATGAAATGCTCAGAGATCCACAGGAACCATCTGCTTGGACAGCTCAAACTGGCCACTGGGAACGTGGTGTTACCATCATAGTGCAAAAACCCCACAATCCAGGCACCTCATCCCTGGGACCCCCCTGTGCCTGCAGGCACCCACCTGCCTCCCACACACTGGGGCTTCTCCCTAAGCCATCAGTGCTGACCAAACACAAGCCCAAATGCCCCTGCTCCTTCCCATGCCACCAGCACAGCCCATCACACCACGAGGAGAGCTCAAATCTGGGCCACCTCCCTGGCAGGTGACACTGACAGTGACACAAGCAGCACCCATGATGAACGTGCACAATTCCCCCAGGGGATGCTGAGCATGCATCACACGGAGCACAGCCCCTCACGGACCTTGCTCCCAAATTCTGGCACCAAGCAAAGGCTGGAAAGTTCTTGGGAAGGCAAGAGGACATTCTCTCCCTCCCCTCGGAGTTTTTTACCAAGACCTCTCCCAAACCACATCAAGGTGCTCATTGGACTCCCACACCGATGTGCTGTGCTCCCAACTCCACCCCCACCTCACCACGTGCCCAGATGGGTGACAGATGCCAGGCCACCAGCTGAGGAAAGCTCAGAGCCAGCCCTCCATCACCCAATGGGACACTTTCTTCCCCCATTACCTGCCCGCAGCAAAGCCAACACAGAAGCCTCCAGCAGGGGAAAACCATCCTCATTGGGATGAAGAGAGAACAGGGACCACTGACAACAGGGAACCAGGGCCTTGTGCTGGTCCTGGAGCTCGTGTCCCCCCCAGGATGAGCCCTCGTGCCCCAGCCCCAGGCTCACCCGCTGAGCACCACGATGAAGTCCATGACGTTCCAGCCGTTGCGCAGGTACGAGCCCTTGTGGAAAACAAAGCCCAGAGCCACGATCTTAATCCCAGCCTCAAAGCAGAAAATCCCAATGAAGTAGGGCTCCGTCTTCTCCTGCCGGAGGGGAACCAGTGACACAGTCAGAGGGGGAAATGGAGCAAACATCAGCACCAACTGTTTCATACTGACCCAACTCGTGTCCCGTGCCAACTTCCCCTGCCCCATACTGCCCTCAGGAAGCTTTCCCAGCCCTTCCTCAGCCAGTATCAACCTTAAAAACAGAGGTTAAACAACCTTAAAAACAACCTTAAAGCTACGACCCACTCGACTTGCCCCATTCCCCTTCCCTATCTCACCTTCTAAGGGGCTCAAACCTTCCTGAACCCTTACCCCATGCAGGGGAGCATGTGACAGCAGCCCCAGGAAGGCTGAAGGGATGGGTCCTGGAGAAAAACTCCTGCCCCACTGCCCTGAGACCAGCAGGAACTGGCTGGCAGGATGTGGTGGCTCCCCTCAGCTGTTCCCAGAAGGATGGACAGATGGTACTTACTAATCTCCGTGACATGGGTGTCTTGTCATCCTCAGGGAGGTGCTGCTCAAGGGCCAGCACGATGCAGTTGGCAATGATGGTAGCCAGGATCATGTACTCAAAGGGAGTGGAGGGGAGTTAAGGAGGAGAGAAGAGCTGGATGACATCCCCCACCCCCCAGCCCAGCCCCTGCCCACCCTTCATTAGCCACCACCAGTGCTTCCCCTGCAGGAACATGCACACACCCAGCTCAGCTTTCACCTTCCCTGCTCCAGGGCAGAGGGTGAAGCCCACCTTGGTGCTTTTTGGAAATGAGAAGGGTGATGGTGAGAGTCTCCAGGACCCTCCTCCTCATTGGAGACCTCCTGAGCATCATCACGTTCTTCCCCAAGCAAAGGGACATTTAACCAAGGGAGGGACTTTGCTGGGCTGTGAACTGTCTTGGAAGATGCTGCTGGTGGTGAGAGCCCAGAACATAGATGCAAGTATGAAAGTTGCCAAGAAGGCTCTGAGCAGGTTGGGCTTCATCTGGAAAAGGCCTTGGCATGGTCCCTGGCAGTCTCAGGGAGGTTCTCCCTGGCAGAGCACCAGGCTGAGCACTCGCAGCTCAGGATCACTGATGGTGCCTGAGCTCCCATTCAG
The DNA here is from genome assembly GCF_036169615.1 of Heliangelus exortis. Classification (NCBI taxonomy): domain Eukaryota; kingdom Metazoa; phylum Chordata; class Aves; order Apodiformes; family Trochilidae; genus Heliangelus; species Heliangelus exortis. The sequence continues at coordinate 29,440,719 of NC_092429.1, read as the reverse complement.
GCAGGGCTGAAACTCCCAATGGAGATATCCCAGCTCAGACACACTTAAATGAGAACCTGGAGCAGATCATTATCAGTACGGCCTGGTTGGATCCTCACCAGTGTCCTAAATCCTACAGCCACATCAGCATTTACACCCCCTGCTCCAGGAGCAGTCCCTCACCAGGACAAGTGGCAGCAGATGCTGGATCTGAGTGAGTGGGGAAGGGAAGGAGGAGGGAAGGAGAGGTTGGTGACCAGGAAAGCACCCTAAACACAGCTTCCTCCTCCTGCCTGGTCCACCCCAAACCTCCAAAACAAAGCACTTCCAAGGGACAGGATAGCCACATCTTTCCAACCTCCACCTTTACCACCTCACTGCAGTAACAGCCCCATTACCCTGAATCACAAACCAAGGTGAGATTCATCAGCAGGCAGCACATCCCTTCTCCATCCCATCCATGCCAAAATCCCAGAGCTGTGACACTGTCACGACAGGCATCAGCTGCCACCAAGGGAAGGGTGTCATCTTCCCCAGCTCAGTGGCAAGGGGGTGCCACCCCACCTATAAATAAATTGTTCAAGTTGCTGCCTTCCCGAGCCAGCACAGGGACCAGTGCCCCAGCTGAGCCCTTTCCCCCCACACCAGGCTTCTTCAGACCCAGTGGCTGCAGGTTCTCACCACCCAGGCCAGGAGGTGCCAAACACCCATGAAAAAGGATCATCCTCTCCTTCACACCTCTAGCTTTTGGCCATGGAAGCCACTGACTGCAGCAAGATGCCTGAAACAAGTGGGCAAGAGAAGAGATCCCAGTGCTGGTCAGAAGCACAGGAAACTGGAAACCACAACGTGACCCCCGTGGCAGCAACTCCATGGACATGGGCAGGGGGGGAGCAGCAGGTCCTGGAGAGCTGGCCAGGACAGGCAGCCAAGGAGAGCCTGCAGGAGCTGGGATGGATTTAACCCAGCAGGGAGAAGAGCCAGGAAAGATTCAGCCAAGGCATTTAAAAGGCCACTCAGTGAAATTAGTGGTTGCTGAGTGAAAAGCAAACCAAAAGAGCAATGGCTGCAGAACTCAACCACCCAGACCTCGGTGCCAGCCGGGCACCAGCTCCAAGCAGCTCGGAAGGAGGCCAGAGCCCAGAGGTTTTCCTCCTGAGGCTCAACACAAGCAGAGATTTAATTTTCATCTCACTTCCCTCCTGCCAAAGCCCCAAAGCCCCGCGCTGTCCCTGCTCCCCTCGGATGCTCTGCAGCCCTTGGCCCCTGGCCTCTGCGGGGTCTTTTTTTTTTTTTTTTTCCTGTTGTTTCATTTTCCTGAAAGTCTGTGAGCAATTAGCACGGCCTTAAAAGCAAGCAGCGGGTTAGTGGGGCGGCAGAGCCAGCTCCCCAGGCACCAGGCACATTGGCCCAGATGAGACGTGTGAGCGGCGCGTGTCCGTCTGTCCCTCCCAGCAGGGACCCTCCCAGGCACTGAGCACTGCCTCTTCCCTGCTCCTGATCCCATGGGGGAAACACCCAGGTGGGAATATCACAAATTTTCCAAAGCCAGGGACGGGTCCCCCACTGCCAACAGCCCAGGTTGCCTCTCTACATCCTTGCTGGCTCCAACATCTGGCTTGCCAGCACACATCTATCACCACGTTCCCACCCCGACTCTGGTGAGCACCTGGCATGTGGGTCAGTGGAGATGCAGTCTCAGGGAAGCAGGGCCATCACTGCCCTAAGCAAGATGTCACTGCCCAAAGTGACTTTCCAAGCCCCACTGGCCCAGTTTTCCGAGGAGCCAAGCCCAGGCTGCCGCATCTGGAGCTGGGTGAGAGCTGCAAAGCAGCAAGCCCATGGAAAACAGGTCCCTGCAGCTCCAGCTGTGCCTGCTTTGGGGAGGCCAAGGGTAAGACAGCCCTCCCCAGAGGAACAGTGGGAACATCTGGCTGAAACAGAAATTTCATCCCCACGCTGTCCTCCCAGCTCGGCACTGGGGCCCACTGGGCAATGCTCGATCTCTGCTCTGTGCCCTCTCTCATTAGATGTCTTAATTACACAACCTTCCAGCCACCCAAAACACAGAGTGGCACTCGCCTCCCTCCAAGCCCGATAATGAAACCTGTCTTTCTCCAGCCTTCTCCTCCTCCTTCGTCTGGCTTCTACTGGAGGATCATTAGGGAGCCGATAAAAATAGGTTTTCTTATTGATTTATCTCCTTTCCCCAACGCTCTCCCCTGACTTGTTTCCGTAGCAACTCAGCCGATGCCGGTGCTCACCACACCTGCAGCTCCACGCTTCCCTCCTGGTGCCTCAGAGGTGGGGAAGGTGCCCCCAGACCACGAGGACCTCTCTTTTTCCCAGACCCACTCCTCAGCACACCCGGAGCAGGCACTGCAGGCTATCCCCATGCCTGGAGCTCCATGGTGTGTCTGCCAGGGAGGTGTCCAGCCCCTGCTGGAGCCTTGCTTCCAGATGTCACCACCCCTTCTTCCCATCCCTCCTCCTGCTGGTACCAAAACCAGCCCACCCAGAACATCTACGTTGCTCACACAGGGAGTGTGTGCCCAGCTCCAAGCCCTGAGGATGGGTTTCAGGTGCTGATGACACACGGATGGAAAGGTTCAGTGTGAGATTAAACCCATCCCCAGAAAAGAGCCAGGAGCTGTGGAGAGCCCCACTCCACCTCTCCACTTTGCTGACCTTGCCTCCTCTCTGTCCCTGCACAGGAAGGTGTGGGAGGAGAAAAAATGCCAGAGGAGTGAGGCCACGTGGGCATCTCCAAAAGGGCTCTTGAGGAATCCTGCCTCAGAGAGCCAGTGAGAAGAGCAGGAATGATTTCATGCCTTGCCTGCACCACCCAGCCCAGCCCCAACACCTCCTAGAAACCTGAGTCACCCATTTCCCACCTCTCCCCCCAGGACCCACAGCACCGAGGAGCCTTTCCCTGCTCCCCAGATGTCAACAAGAGGGAGCCAGAGCTCCTACAGCTGTGGGCTTCATCTTGCTGATCCTGATCCCACCACTGCTGCCTGCTCCACACAGATACGGTGAGATGGGAAGAAACATCCACATCTTCAACACCCCCACCTTTAGGATGGACCGACCCCTCCTCTCCTCAGCCCCACACCCCAGCAGGAATGTGGGCACCTCCTCTCCAAGGCTGTTTCCCAAGAGAAACCCAAAATGCCAAATGGTGGCAAATGAGTGGTCCTAAGTCAGCTCTGGGGTTCCCCAGGCTTAGAGCACTTGCCTGGCTTGTCCCTGAGGACACAGGAGATCTTCCCCCAGCAGCTCAGACCATCCAGTGTCCTCAAGCAGCCACAGAGTCATATCCCCTCTGGGCTGTCCTCATCCCTGTGGCCTGCCACCCAATGCTCCCAGCCCATCCGTGCTCGGATGGAGTTGACAGAAAGTGATGTCCAAGGTGGTGACAGAGACCAAATCCTCCCATCACGCTGTGGATAGGAGCTATCTCCCACGTACCCATTCCACAGAGCAGCAGGGGCTCAGGAGAGTGATCGTGGGCTCGGGGCTGTGCTCCTGTCTTGTGCTCAGCCTGCCTGAACCTCACTGCACAGATATGCCCCGACTGGGGAGGCTCTGCTCCCTGCCTGCAGACACAGATAGTGCTGCTTGTGACTCCAAAAGGTGGTGGCCTGGTCTCCACCAGGGACACAACCACAGGCAGTGGCACCAGGTGCTCACCTGCCACACACAAACCACTCTGCAGAGCAGCATCTCCTTCTGCCACCCCGCCCTGCGCTCCAACACTAGAAACCAAAACCTCTCTCCTCTCCTTTTTTTTTTTTTTTTTTTTTTTCTTCTTTTAAACAAAAAAGAACCACGTCATGTGATTCTCCAGCCTTAACATCAGTTTTTTAACTTTGGTTGCCACGGCAACAGGATGCAACTTGGCGTCACCATGACAACAGCTGCCTCTGTTTAAATTCACCATCTGACAGGCAGCCTCGCTCTCCCGGCTGTCAAAAAAGATGGACCTGCCATTACACCTACTCGCCCCTCCCCAGAAGGAAAAAAAAAAAAAAAAAAACCAAAAAACCAGCATTTTAAAATCTGATGAATGAAGGGCACAGAAAACAGCCTTGGAGGGGGAAAAAATTAAAAAATTTTTAGAATAACATATGTCTGTTCTTGGGCAGGGCGAGGAGGGAGCTGCCCAAGGACGGCAGAGCACAGTGCGGCATTTCCCCCCGGCGAGGTGAGAGCTGCCAAAACCTTGGCCAGACCAAAGCAACAGTGCAGAAGATGCTTTGCCAGGTAGGGTGTAACCCTGCCAGGTCCCCAAAGGGCAGCTCCCCCCCAGGTCAAGCCAAGAGTCGCCAGGAGCAGAAGTGTTCAAGCACAGGCAGGAGCGCACACCAGGGATGTGCTTTGTGGACACCTCGGCTGCTCTTGGCCAACAGCAGATTTTATCTTCAAAGGGGCTGAGACAGGAGGGAGCCTTCCCTGTAGGGAACAGCAAGGTCCCCAGAGCATGGGTGGACATCCCTGTCCTCTGCCAAACCAGGGGGGGACAAGCACAGGGGCCAGCGTGTGCCTGCAGCCAGAGGCTGTCCCTGGGGACACGGCCAGAGCCATGCAGTGTCATCCGGCCTTCCTGGGGAAGGGAAAGGATCTTATCCAGGTCAAATGTGATTAAGAGGACGAAGAATGGAGCAGATAGAGATGAGCTGCTGCAGCCCATCTCGTGTGCTAACCGAATTGCAGCTTTCCAGGCAGCCAAACAAATGAAATCAGGGCTGAAGGCCTGGTCGTCAGCAGGAGGAGAGCCGGCAAGACGAGGCTGTCTTTCTGGAGGAGGACAGGACTAGATGTTCCTACAGCCAGAACAGCAGCTGCCTTGCTTTTTGGGCAGGACCAGTAAAAAGAGCAGCTCCAGTGGAGGTAGCACACTGGGCTTTTCCAGCGAGAAACTCGGCAAAGACTCCATCTCCCCACAGAGCTGCCTCCCAACCCCAGTTCCTCCTATTTCTCCTTCTTCCCCTCCATGCATCATCCCTATTTACACTGGGAAGCCAAACTGCAGAGGCTGCTGGTTATAATTATACAGTTACCCAGCAGATATACAGGCCTGAATCACCAGTTATTTTTAGCCTTATTACCTAGTCAACTGGAGCTGGATGAAGAAGAGCCTCCACTCCTCCCCACACTCCACCCCAGCCCCTTTCCTCAATCCTGTGCCTGTTCCAGCCCGCAGCACCAGGACTGGCCACCTCCTTCCTGAGGCCAGCAGTTCCCATTGACCACAGCCAAAACCCAGTGTTCTCCTTCTCAAACCACCCTTGACCTCACCCAGGAGGGATGCCAGAGGTTCCAGGCCAAGGAGCTGCAATGCCTACAAATTATCCCCAGCTCTACCAAAGGGCACTGGCTGCACGTGTGAGGCCACGGCTCCAGGGATGGGAACAACCTGCCTGGACAGCCTCAAACTCATCACCAGAAAGCCCTCTCCATCCCCAAGCCCTTGAGAGCTCAAGTGGTGCAGAGGAGCTCTAGAGTTGAAGAGTTTCTTAGAAAGAGATGGCATCCAGGCAGGGAACAGCCAGGGATGCTCAGCTCCCCCGCCTGTAGCACACCCGTTCCCCAGCACTCACATGGGAAAATGTCACTTACTTCTGGAAAAAAAATTAAAAAATTAAAAAAAAAAAAAATTGCATTGCACATTCTAGGAAAGAATAATGCTGGGGAGTTTTTACCACGCGGTGGTGAAGCTCCTCCAGTCTCTAGGAGACAGCAGCTGCCTGGAGATGAGACATCCACGCCAGCACGGGACCCCAGCCCACGTGGGGTGTGCCAGGCCAGCAGCAGCACCCCCAGACCCTTCTGGCTTTCATTTAAAGCTGGAAGGGTGAGGACCTTCCCACCCCAGGCTAAAAAAGCACACAAATCATTTGGCATATTCTGGAAAAGCAGCCAGGCTGGCCAGGCCACTGCCCTGCAGGGCTCTGAGCAGAGCCACCACGTCCCCATCCTCGCTACCACACTGACATTCCTGCAGCCCCCCACCCAGACAGGCAGATTTGGGGATGCCACGGGGAATTCAGCCCCCGGTCAAGCCGTCCCTTCACCTCCAGGTCACCTCACCAACCCTGGGGCTTGGGGACTCCCCAGCAGCAGCTCAACCTGCCATGCTGGAGCTGCAAAAGGACGACGCTCAGCAGGAGGGGTGCCCTGTCCCGCATCCCTGCCCCTCTCTGGAGGGTTTCCCCAAGGAACCTGTTGCACCGAGCCCCAGGAATTGCTGCTTGGCACGGGGCAAGACCTCAGCACCTGAGAGAGGAGCCGGCAAGTTCACCAACAAGTTGCAGGGAGAGAAGGCAGCAGCGAGAGCTGCATGTAATCACCACTGCAGAACACAGCGCGGGGAGGGAGCTAGAGCCAAAGCCTGGCCACGCTGAAGTTTTCAGGCTCAGAGCCTCGCTGGGACTAAAGCCCAGGAGGGGTCTCAGGGGACAGCAGGGTGCTGAATCCAAGGTGATGGGAGCTGCGGTGCTGGGCACCAGCCAGGGTGCCCGTCGGCACCAGCAGGGAGGATGTGAAGAGAGAAGCTCATTGGGGTGTATGAGAGGATGGAGGAGAAGGGGGGGATCTGCACCCTCCATCCAGCCCGAGGAGGTGGGGTCCTGAGATAAACTGCAGTCCCCTGCACCAGGGAGCACGGGGTGCAGCCAGAGGTTTTCAGCACCTTCCCCTCCGTGGCAGGGAGGGGACAAATGGTCCCTGGAGCAGCAGTGGGGGCAGGGGGCTGCGGGGCGATGGTGGCTGCGCCCCTGCCGGGCGTGACCCGCAGCAAAGGGGGCACGTGAAGGGGACAAAGCAGTCACCCAGCAAGGACTGAAGATGTGTGGGCTCCCTGGGACCTGTCCCCAACAGGATGGGTGGCTCCGGGTGGGGTAGCAAAGCTCCAGCAAGACATCAAGACATAAAAGGCCGTGACCCCCCCAGCTGCACATACACAGAGCACCCTAAAGCATTCAGGGTCAAACTGGGATCAGAGCCATGTCCCCCCCCCACCCCCACCCTTTCCTTGCTGCCATGGAGGGGCTTCCAAATCCAAGCCTGAGGAGGGGTCAGGGGGGCTCCCCACAAGGACAAGGGGCTCAGCTCCCCACCAGGCACCAAGCAGAGCACGGGAGGAGGGGAAGGAGCAACAGGGCGAGGAGGAGAGCATCCCCGGGGGAGGGGGCATCCCTGGGGGACGGGGCACCCCTCGCCGCACGCCGGAGGAGAGCAGAAGGCAGGCGCTTACCTGCCGGCTAATGCCACACGCACGTGTCCTGGGCGGCCACCAAAGCAAATCCAGGGAGCAAGGGGGGGGGCTGGCAGGGGAGGCAGAAAGGATATGGCCAGTCGATGAGCTTCTTGGCATATTTCCTGACTATGTTCTCTTCCCCAAAGAGAAAGAGCGATCTGTTGACGGTGAAGCAGTTCTGCCGGACGGGGATGGGGTTGTACAGAGCCATAGTCCGGGCTCGCTGCGCTTTGGTTTGCTTGAAGGCTCCCGGGCTCCCTCCCGCAGGAGCAGGAGGTCCTTGCCGGCTCCGGTTCTGGTCGGAGCCCCCATCTCCGGAGCCCAGCCTGCCGGCCACCGCCTCCCCAAAGCGAGCCATCCTGGAAGAAAAACACACAGGTGAGCCGAAGCAGCACCACTGAGGCGGCGAGGGGGATGGGGAGGGAGGGAGAAGAGGGAGGGGGGGTTGCGGGGCGCAGTCCCAACCACAGCCCCCTCCTCCTTTCCCGCTGATGCTCAGCTCCGTCTCTCCTCCATCCCTGCCGGGCAGCAGGGACCCGCGTGGCTGAGGACAGACAGCACCGATTCGGCGCCTCTGGCACGGCACGGGGGGCACCAGGCTGCCTCCAGGCCCCCCCCCAAAGCCCCAGGGGCAGCCCGGCCAGCGGGGAGGGCAGGGAGCTCGGTCCCTAAGCGCCCTCCGCCACCGAGGCGGGGGTTAAACCCAGCCACATCCTTCCCAGCGCTCTGCCTGCAAGGGCAGGGACCGGGCTGGGAAAGGGGCCGGGATCCAAGCCCTCCTATCCACCCCAAGGAAGACGCAATGTGGTACGGCACCCAGCGCGGTCCAGGGGAGGCCGGGGAAACAGGTTGCAGCGCGGTCCAGCCTAGTTGGAGCCAAGTGTCCAACTCCTTCCTCCCGTCTCCATCATCATCATCATCTTCAGCAGCCTGCCGGAGCCCGGCCACCCACCCGCCGAGGGCAGGGATGGCGGGCAGGGTCCCCGAGGCGAGGCGAGGGACGCCGCTCAGCCCTCGGCTGCCAGGGCAGGAGAGCGCAAAGGCAGAAGCTGGGGCCACCAAATTAAAAGGCTGCCGCGCCTCTGCAGCCCGGGGACAGCTCGCTTGAATGAAGTCAGTGGCAACACAGGCGCGCACAAGCGCGCACACACGCCCGCCCGCCCGGCTCGCTCCCTCGCTCCATCCAGTGCATTCTTTTGGCAAGCTCGGGAGCTGCCGCAAAGGAAAGTCAGAGGCGAGGGGAGGGTCTGAAGGGAACAAAGGCAATGGAAGAACCCCCACCCTGCACGAAGCTCTTACTCCCCCCCCCCCCCTCCTCGCCAGCCCCAGCTGCAGAGGGCTTTCCACCACACGGGTGTGTTTCTAGGTGAGTAGCTAAACTGGGGGGGAAAAGGAAGGGGCGAGGAGGGGCTCTGCCCCCTCCCTGCTTGCAGAGGAGACGAGAGGTTCACCCCATCGCAGCCCGCACTGAGCATCTCTCCAGCCACATGGACCGTCCCCCCCCGCGCCTCGGAAACTTTGGGGCTCCCGGTTCCGTGCCGGAGCCGCCCCGACGCCAGGGCTGCCCGGGGAGAGCCCTCCTGATCGCTTGCATACAGATCAGCCTCCTCAGCATCCCCCCCCGCCTCCCTATTTTCTTTTCAATGCTGCTTGTTGGCCAGAAGCAGCAGCAGCTCATCGGAGATGCAGTGGCTGCCACGAGGGGGATGGGGAGGGGAATGTCTGGCAGTCACCCTGATCCCCCCATCCATCCCATAGGCAGAGGACAGGGGACCTGGCTGGTGCTGTGCCCTCTCCATCACAGCCATGTGGGTGCTGAGGTGTACCAGAGGTGTTCTGGGCCCCCTGGGCTGGACTGTGCCCTGGTGCAGGGGCTGCCTGCCCTGCCCTTCCCTGTCCTGCCCTTCCCTGCCCCTCCCTGTCCTCTCCTTCCCCACCCTTCCCTTCCCCACCCTTCCCTTCCCTTCTCTTCCCTTTCCTTCCCTTCCCTTCCCTGCCCCACCTCACCTTCCAGGCAACCCACCCAAGCCTCCTGTGTACACAGGGGATGTGCAGCTCCCCAGGGACACCCCCAGTGTCCTCTCTACCCATCAGACAGGGCACCAGCCTCACCACTCAGCACACCCTGCAAGCTGTTCACACACAGCACCTCCCCACCCCTCCCATCAATCCCACATCCCGAGGGTTTACACCAGGGTCTTTGGAGCTTGCTACCTTCCCTTCCCACGGGAATCATGGAATGGTTTGGGTTGGAAGGAACAGTAAAGACCATCTAGTTCCAATCTCCTTACCGTGGGCAAGGACACCTCCCACTAGATCAGGTTGCTCAAGGCCCCCTCCAACCTGGCCTCTGGCCTTGAACACTTTTAGGGAGCAGGCAGCCACAAATCCTAAAGCCACAAAGCACCCCGTGTCCCCACAGTGCCCTTCCCCTGCCCACCCCACCACCTGCAACCTGCTCTGCAAACAGCTGCTCCGTGCCCCTCACATCTGCTGTGCAGCAGCCAGGAACACCCAGGGCAGCTCAAAATAAATAAACAAATAAATAAATACAAACATAAATAAATAGTTAAGCCCTTAATCAAATAAATCCTGAATTCATTTGGGCAAGGGCTGCTCCCTCGGTGCAGCCTGGCAGCATCTCACCCCAGACTTCCCTGCTCTCCAGGCCCAACAGGCTTACATTTGGCCTCAGGCTCTCACGGCTGCATTGCCAGGAGCCCTCGGGCCAGCCAGGTGAGGAAGAGGAAGGACCAGGCCCTCCACAGCAAGACATGACAGCAGAGGAATATTTGCACAGTGGTCTTGGCATCATTCCCCCAGCCTCAGTCAGACACCAGAAGCCACCAGCTCACCACGATGCCTGCCTGCCACATCCCTAATTGACTTTGCTCCTCCAATCAGCCCTGCAACGCTTGCAGCAAGGTCCCAGTCCTGCAGCCACCCCAGTGCAGCACAGAGTGGAGAAGGGGTGGGCAGATCTCCCTCATGATGCTTCCCAGGCCACCAGCAGGCCAAGCCATGGCAATCCTGGGCTTTCATCCTGCTAACGATGGGCAGCAGGGAGGCCACGCCAGTTCCTGACTAATTATCATCCTTTCAATTCATTCCAGGCCAGACACTGCCCGAAATTAATCCATTATGATTTGTGGCTCATCCCCTTTGCCACCTCCTCCCTCTCACCACCAGCGTGGATCAGAACCATGCTGCTCTTCCCACCTTTCAACCCTTGAAGCCTCTTAATTAAGCCCAAGGCCAATGGCCAGGAGCAGATCCTCAACCTTGCAGAGCTCTCTGCCCTCTCCCACCCCTCTGAGCCTCCAACCATGCCTCCACCCAGCCCAAAATGCTCAGGCTGGTACCCAGAAGACAAGAAGGACGGGGGAAGGCTGCACCCAGTGCTCCCAGCATCCCAGAGCATCACCATACTGGGTGCAAGGGGCCGAGGAAGAGGAAGGCAACCTTCCTCCTGCCTGCCTGGAGCAGGGATGTGCACCTTACCTGGAGATCTCAGCCAGGACCAGAGGCTGCTCCCTGAGCTCGGGGTTCACTCCCTGCTCTGCTCTCCTGCTCTGTATTTGCTGCTGCAGAGCTGAGTGCAGGATGACCCCGCTGGGAGCCTGTCTCCTGCTCAGACAGTGCTAAGGGATGGGATATTTATGAGAAAGCAGCTCCTTAAGAGAAAATTGAAAGAAAAAAGAAAAAAACCAAAAAACAAAACCACCCAAAAAAAAAACCCTAAGCCATCCCTCAGCTATGCCAAGAGCTGCAGGCTCAGTTTTCCAGGATGTTTATTGCCATTCTCATCTTGACCCTCACCCCAGCACGCTGGGCTCAGTGAGTCAGGGAGAAGTGTGGCTGCTGCCCGCATGATGCCACATGGCACAGAGATTCAGAGCCAGCTATGGGGGGGTTGGATGATGATGATGATGATTATTATTGGGTTTTTAATGAATGAAGGCAATCCAAGAAGACCAGGCAGCAGGAAGGGGCTTGGGTTTTACAAAACAAGCTAACCCCTCTCCTCTTCACTCCACCACTGCCATCCAAACCTCCTCCTTGCTTCACACCCCCCCAAACACCCTCTCCCCAAGCCAGGCAGGGCAGCCCATCACCGGAGTCACCGGGCTACCCCTTCCCTGGGTGAGGGGGCTGAGCCTCCCATCACCTCCACCGCTCCAGCATTGCCATCTAGTGGCTGCTGCCCCCCCAAAGGCTGCAGGGCCGGCGGGGATGCTCAGCCCAGCCCCGGGCCTGTCCTTCCCCCGAGGTGCTGGGAAGGAGATGCAGAAGGCCCCTGCCCCAGCTGCAGCATCCCTTGGCACTGCTCTCCTGCCACCGGAGCAGCCTCTGGCTCACCCCAGGCAACCGAAAAATCCCCCACTTCTCTGGGCACAGCAACGAAGGATACTGATCCATGTCATAGCTGGGCACAGGGAATGTTGGAAAAAGCACCTTCTGCCCTGCATCGGGGGCCCCAGAGAGTCAGAGGCTGCTCCTCACCTCGGGAGAAGCATCAGGGTAGGGGAAAACTCCCTGGGCAGAGCCTGGAGAGCAGGGACAGGCTCTGCTTCAGTCACCAGCATCCCCAGGAGCTCTGATGTGCTGCACTCATCTTCGAAAGTGGCTTTTGGCACCCTCATTTGATTTTTAAAGCAAGCTTTTGGCTATGCTAAGAGGAAAAAATAATTTAAAAAAAAAAATAGAAATAAAAAAGATCAAATGAGAATCATCTATTGTGTTCTGGCCAAATTTCAAATCAGGACTGGGTAGCTGTGACTCAGAAGCATGTTTATAACCATGCAGGAATTGAAGGTTTTTTCCAGGAACAAATTTGTTACCTGCTGGAATAAGGAAGAAATGCTTTTCCCCACTGGCAAAGGGGGAGCCCTGCCAAGCCGAGCAAAGTGCAAGTCACCCACTGATGGGGGGTGGAAAAGATCCAAGCAGCCCCAGGATGGACATCCAAGTAGCTCAAGGAGGGGGTACCCCACCAGTCTCTGCCTGATGCTCAGCTGTGCAGATGTGAACAGCTGTGGCATGAGCTGTGACATTTCTCCTGCCAACAAAGCCCTGGGGTGGGCACAGTGCCCTCAGCTGTGCTGCAGAACCTCTGCCACTGCCTCCCACCCCAGCCAGGGCAGGGCAAGCCAAGCCAAGCCAAGCCAAGCCAAGCCAAGCCAAGCCAAGCCAAGCCAAGCCAAGCCAAGCCAAGCCAAGCCTTCCCTTCTCCTTCCCCTTCCCTGCTCTCTGCTCTTGGTACCCACCTGCCCCAACCATGGTGCTCCCCACAAGCCCCCCACCTCGCTGGCACAGGACTTCCCCAGCACTAACAACAGACACAAGCAGCAGCATCTTCTTGCAAAAAGCTGCCTGGACACATTCCCAATGCCCAGGGCTGACTTCCCAGGGACAGCGCTGTCATTTTATTCCACAAGAAATCCGGGTGGCTGGAAGACTGGAAAAAGCAGGAAGATTTCACACCCAGCTACCAACCATGCATCCACCAAACCCCTCCGGGTCATGCAACTGAAGCAGCCACACCACGTGTCACCCAGCAGCAGCAGCAAAGCTGGAAACTGCTTGAAGCTGAAAGTTTAATCTGCTGCACACTGCCAAAAACCAGCCCTGTATTCACCAACACTGCTGGTTCAAATTACCAAGATCCACAGGTCCAACAACCAGTACTGGCATCTTTAAAATCTACAAGATATAGATCTTGCAAAGACCTCTTTCCTGGGAGGGAGGAATACTCCTCTGGAAATGGGGATTTTGGTTGCTCTCACAAGTGGCAGTGCAGGTGAGGGAGGTGCAGAAGGAGCAGCCCCTTCCCAAGACAGAAAATGAGCACACGCCTTGCATTCCCACCCTGGAGCCTGGACCTTCCTGTTCTTTAACTCCTCTGCAAGCATGTGCCTAAGAAAATACAGCCCAGAGCATCTCTGCTCCCATTTCTTTAAAACACCTGACAGTTCTCAGACCAATGCCATCTCAACATGACCGTAGTACCCAGCTGGTTCCACTCCAGGTTCTGAGATATCAGCACAGCACCATACACAGAATCATAGAATAGTTCAGGTTGGAAAAGACTTGTAAGGTCATCCAACCCCACTAACCTAGGTCTACCAGCCCACTGCTAAACCAGGTCCCTATGCACCAGATCTAAACGACTTTTAAATGCATTTGGGGACAGTGATCCAGCCACTTCCCTGGGCAGCCCCTTCCTGCTGTGGGCTGAAAGAGATGGGAGAGGTTTATAGGATCCTGTGCAGTCACTGGCACACAGCAGGGCTGTGCATCCAGCCCTGCAAAACCCACAGAAGTTGGTTTTGTTCTTGGTCTCCCTCTGTCACCACGAAACTCAGTGCCAGCGCTCACCCACCTCCCCTGGGGCTTCTCTGGCCTTTGTACTCTCCAAAAAGCCCAAACCAAACCCAAGAACTACCTTGGCAGTTGCATGTGCCACCCAAAAACCACGAGGGCTTCGCTGAAAGCTCCAGCAGAGGTGGGTGAAACCCTGTCCCCCTTAGAACCACTCCAGCCAAGGGAGAAAGAGCATCACCCCTGCAGGAGGGAAACATCCCCCAGCCTGCCCCTTCCTGCTCTCCTATTTCCTACCAAAACACCCCACACAGAGGCTTCCTGGCTCAGCTGAAGAGACCTGAAATAATTACCCGTTAATAAACTGCCTGGAGTGCCCTGCAGCTTTATTTGGCCCGTGAGTTGGGCTCTAATTAACATTCCCAGCTGCATCTGGGCTGCTTGGGGCAGGCACACAGCAACCCCACCCTATCAGAGCCCAGCTACCCTCTTGGCCCTGCCTTCCCATCCCCATTTCCAACCCCCAAATCCCTCTGCACAACCTCTCCCTTCATCCAGGCTGTGGAGCATCCCAGCCCCGCACTCAGGGAGCAGGCAGCAGGTGACAGGTAACCTCTCCATCCTCCTCCATCTCAGACAGATCCCTCTCTGGACACTGCCACATCCAGAAGGTCTGACACAAGAGGATCCAGTAGGAAAATGAATTCCAAAAGAAATAAGAAAAAAATCCTGAAGGATCAGAGCTGGGCAGCATGAAGATGAGGTGAAGGTCAAGAAGAAGGAGCACGGACCAGGGGCCACATTCCCCTCCTTGCCAACAGAGTCCTGCAGGCTTGAAGGGGCAGATCCTGCCATAGCCAAACACCAGAACCCCAAACCACTGAGCTCTGTGCGTGTGTGTGGACAGAAAATGAGGTGAACCACACAGACCAGACTTGAGAGGCTGGGAAACATCCACAAACATCCCCTGGGCACAGCCAACCCCCCAGCAGAGCCACAGTGGGACAGCTGGGGGCTGCCAGAGACATGAGAAGAGGTTGGGTGATTCCAGGGGAGGAACAGGATCAGACAGCAGGAGTTTGGCTGTAGGGATGCTGCAGTGCACGGTGCTGGCAGAGCTGGGAGGTAGCAGAGAAGCAGGATTGCTGAAGCAGAGGGTTGTGCTGCCATCCAGAGGGACTTGGGCAACCTGGAGACACAGGCAGAGGAAGAGCATGGAATGCAGCTGAGGGAAGGGCCACATCCTGTGCCTGGGGAGGCACAATCCAGGACATGCTGGTGGGGAAGCAGCTTGGCAGGGAAAGCCCTGAGGGACCTGGTGGACATCAAGCTGACCCTGAGCCACCAGTGTGGTCTTGCAGCAAAGGCCAGCAGCCTCCTGGGCTGTGTTAGGCAAAGCAATGCCAGCTGCTTGGGAAGATCAGAGCATCATAGAATTCCTCAGGCTGGAAGAGTCCATCACCTCACCCTATCACCCTATTCCCAATCACCCACCACTAAGCCACGTCCCCAGGCACCACATCCAGATATTTTTTAAAGATATTCAGGGATGGAAACTCAACCACCTCCCTGGGGTTCCAGGGCTTAACAACCCTTTCTGTAAAAGAAAGATGACCCTTTCCTTCTGCTCATGCCCAGTGAGACACAGCCAGAGTGCTGGGCCCCCTGGCAGCTCCAGAAAAGGTCTCAGGGGCTGAAGCATCTGCCCTGCAAAGAGAGGCTGGGAGAGCTGGGGCTGCTCAGCCTGGCTGGAAAAGGCTCAGGGGAGCTCTCATCCTATGAGATCCTCAACAGCACAATGGGGAGAGAAGACTGAGCTACGTTCTTCTCTGTGGCTTGTGCAGACAGGACAAGGTGCAAACAGGCACAAACTGCAACAAGGAGAACTCCACATATACAAAGGAACAAACTTTTTGACTGTAAGAGGGAAGGAGTATTTGGGAGGCACTGCACAGAGATCTCCATCCTTGGAGATCCTCAAAACCTGCCAGGACATTGTCCTGGGCAGCCTGGTGACCCTGCTTGAGAAAGGCAAAACACCAGCTGATTCTTTCCCACCTCTGACCTCCCAGCAATTCTTTGCTTCCAAGCTCTGGCCCAGCCCTAGGCCAAGGGGAAGCTCTCTCAGAGGGCTGGTCCCAGCCCCAGCACAGGGCTGGGATGTGCTCATGAAGCTTCCCAACACCAGGGAGGAGGGAAGCAGGAATGAGATGTGCCAGGATGCAGTGACAAAACAGAAGGCAGCAGCTCCCAAGTGGAGGCATCCATCAGGAGCCACCTCGTCCTCCACAACCAGGTCCTAACAAGTCCCAGCTCCCTGGAAGAGTGGGCTCAGCCATGCAGGAAGGTCATGCAATGAACAGCAGATGCCCACTCTCCTAGCAGCCCTTTGCAAAGTCACCTGAATAGAAATCAGAAAGAGAATTCTTCTTCCTCCAGGGTGTGCCAAAAACCCAGACTTGGAGGCACCTCAGGGAGAGATGCTGCTATTTCCAGGCTGTTGCCAGGGCACTCTGTAGAGCTTGAGTTCAGCCCAGGTCAGAAAGCAACTTCCTGTCCATGCAGCACAACCTCGGGTTGCACAAAAAGAAAAGCAGGAGAGCACAGGGAAGTCAAGAACAGAGTCAAATTGCTCCAGGGGAGGTTTAGATTGGATATTGGGAATGATTTCTTCACCCAAAAGGGCGCCAGGCCCTGGTTTAGGGCAGTGGTGGAATCCCCATCCCTGGAAGGATTTAAAAGCCCTGCAGATGTGGTGCTGAGGGACACGGGTGAGTGGTGGCCCTGGCAGTGCTGGGGGAATGGCTGGACCTGGAGATCTTAAAGGGCTTTTCCAACCAAAATGATTCTTCAATTTCCCAGGCAGCCTGGCCAGCAGCAAGGAGCCATGGCCATGACCCACGGGTGCTCCTGTCCTCTCCATCCCTGCAGCCCTTCAAACCCAGGTGGTGAGAGGCACAGGGGAATCTGCTGGGGAGCAGCCAGGGAGCTGGCAGCCCAGTGCACACCAGGGGGACCCTTTGCCTCATTCCGCACCCAGGGGGAAAAAAGATGGGATTTAAAATAAAGTCAGCTTCATCTTGTCATCTGGGATGCAGCGTGTGCACAGAGCCAGAGACTGCCAAGTCGTAAAGAGCCTCTGAGATCTGTACCCAACACCCTGTGTGTTTTCACAGTTTCATCTGTTCTGTAACTTCTCCCAAGAAAAAGGCAGGAAGGCAGAGCTGCAGAAATGTTCCCCTCCAGCCCAGCAGCCTCCCCAGGATCTGTGTCACCAGCATGGATCTGAGCAAGCAGCAGAAACTCTTCTGCACTGCTACCCCGCAGACCATGGGATGGGCTACAGGGACCTCCCTGCAGGCTCTGGGGAAGTTTTGGGGGAAACATCACAGGTTTATGAGTCTGGTACTAAAGCAGGAGCCTTTGGTGTGTGGTTTTGGGAGGCTGAAAGGGCACCAGGGCACCTTTCTATGGGATCCAGCCCTCCAGGACTCAGCCCACCAGCTCAGATCACCAGCTCCCTGCGAAGGGACCTGGCCAGGATAGGGGAACGTGAGGTCTGTGGAGCCCAAGGGCTGCAATCAATGCCTGAGCCTGGCATCCCCCTGGCACCAGAAGCTTCTGCAAAGCACCAGCAGCTTCACCTCCTGTGGTGTGGCTGCCAGGTTGTGGGCTTGGGTATCTGCAAGGAGGAAGCCCCACAGCCAGACCCTGACAGCCACAAGCTATGGGGTGAAGGGTGGCTTGCCCATCCCAAATCTTATGGATACCTAGATGGCTAGACATAACTCCCTGTGTACACCCATGAAACCACTGTAAAATTGGATGAAGTGCCCAAACCAAGCACCTAAGACCTGGAAAATGCAAAGATTCTCCCCCTGTACTTGCCATTGCTGAAGCTGCAGCTTGAATCCTGGGTTCAGTTTTGAGCCCCTCAAGACAAGAAGGACAGGGATGGAGCCTTGAGCAACCTGGGAAGTGTCCCTATCCGTGCAGGGGGCTTGGAACTGGATGAGCTTTAAGGTCCCTTCCAACTCAAACCAGTCTGTGACAGAGGTGCTGGCTGCAGGGGAAGGTTCTGGAGAACAAGTCTTATGAGGAGAAGGTGAAGGGTGCTCAGCTGAAGGGTAGGGGTGTTCAGCCTGGAGAAAAGGAGGCTGAGGGGAGACCTCCTCACTCTCTACAGCTCCCTGAGAGGAGGCTGGAGTGAGCTGGGTGTCAGTTTCTTCTCCCAGGTAAGAAATGACAGAACAAGAAGCAGCCTCAAGTTGTGCCAGGGGAGATTCAGATTGGACATGAGGGGTGATTCCTTCACCCAGAGGGTTGTCACGCTCTGGGCCAGGCTGCCCAGGGCAGGGGTGGGGTCCCCATCCCTGGAGGGATTTAAAAGCAGTGCAGGTGTGGTGCTGAGGGACATTGTTCAGCACAGGACCTTTCAGAATGAGGTGAACAAGTGAACTCTCTCCGGAGGAACAATTACGACAATTACCGACAATTAACGGGGCCATTCCTCTGCTACAATTAACGGGGCCATTCCTCTGCTTCCCACCCACCCATCACTCATTCATTCATCGGCCTCTCCCGGCGGGGGGGGGAAGAGAGCATTTGCCGTGTGTCAATTTATTTCCCCCGGAAAATCACCGGGAGGTTCCCCGGGTGCAAAGGGCCGAGGACTGAGCCGAAAGGGCTGGGGACATCCTGCCTCACCCCTGGGCTGTCCCCCAAAACACCCGGGGGCACAGCCTCGGCGCTATTGCCAGCCGTTCTGTGATGCAGAGCATCCTAAACACCCCCCTTCCCCCTGCTTCAGACAAGGCAGAGTGCTGACCTGGACCTCATTAAAGCAACGAGCTAATTAACAGAGGAGCTCCCACTCCCCTTCCTGCCCCCGGCTATTACCACACGTTGATTATTCTCCAAACAAAGTGCCCAAGGCAGTGAGCTGCTCCAGGCTGGAGCAGGATGTTCAGCAGCAGCTCATTCCAGGCAATTGTGCTGAGTAGACACAAGGTGGGGAAACTTTATCATTTAAATGCAGTTGGTGCAGCCAGTGCTGGGGGAGGAAGGGCCTGGAGCTGGGTGGTTTTTTCCTCATAGCACCAACACAAACCATGGGAAAAAAATTAATTGAAGGAAAAGAATCAATCAGTGGGTTCTAGCTCTGCCAAGCATTTATCCTCCATTCTACCAGGCTCATCAGCATCTCCAGATTGCTGTGATTCAGGGAGGCTTGGACACTTCTAAGTATTAAATAAAAACCCCCTCGGCAGAGCAGGGCTCAAAACACAGTAAATAAAAGCAGAAGGCAATGACCCCCAACCCAAAAGCCCTACTGCAGCCACAAGAAACATTCTTGTGGGCTTCCCAGTTTGCTTGTGCCAAGCTTTCTCTCCCAGTGACCACTCCACAATTCGGGGAACCCCCTCATCTGCAGAGGACCCTTTGCACAGTTCCCATCAGATGCTGCCCTCCAGCTCAGAGCCCAGGGAGGCAGAGTCCCTGACATCTGCCCCACACCTCTGACCATCTCAGCTGCCACAGCCACGGGGAAGCTGTGGCTGCCCCATCCCCTGACAGTGCTCAAGGCCAGGTTGGATGGGGCTTGGAACAACCTGGTCTGGCGGGAGGTGTCCCTGCCCAACAGAGCAGGG
Source organism: Heliangelus exortis (assembly GCF_036169615.1). NCBI lineage: Eukaryota > Metazoa > Chordata > Aves > Apodiformes > Trochilidae > Heliangelus > Heliangelus exortis. Next base: position 29,421,507 of record NC_092429.1, on the reverse strand, counting down.
GTTGGAACTGGATGGTCTTTACATTCCCTTCCAAACCAAACTGTCCTCTGATTCTATGACTTAAAAATTCTCCCAGGAAAATGAAGGCGATGGGGAAGAGCAGCCCAGCTCAGGAGCACCAGGAGCTCGAGCAAGGATGGTGGTGGCTGCTCCACGGGGGTGCAGCCAACTCAAGACCCCCAGCCACCCCCAGCTCCCCAGGGAGGACAGGGAAGGGTCCCACTCCCCCCTCCTGCCCACCTGGGCTGGGGGCTCTCCGGTACTTACTCCCACTCCTTCCTCCGCGCCTGGGGCGTGCTCTGCATCTTGTGTGCTTCGTGGGCCTTGATAATGTCCCTCTGCTCGATCAGCCCTCCCCGACGCCGCTTGATAAGGTCGGGGCTGACGGGGACGTAGTGTCCCAGCCCCAGATCCAAGGTGCTGCCCGTGCCCGTGCTGCCCTCCCCGTCCTGGGCCCGGGGCTCGTAGAGGGCATCGCAGCTGGCGGCACGGGAGCCCAGGGCCTGGGCGGGGGGCTCGGGCTCCAGCAGGTTGCAGGATTGGGTGGATTGCGTCAAGCCGAGCCGGTGCTCCCGCCATGTCTCCTCCTCGGGCAGGGTCAGGACGTAGTGGGGGGCAGCAGCAGCAGCCGGCTCAGCCCCCCTGCCCGGCGCCGGGGCGGAGACGGAGCAGGTGCCGAATCCCAGCATCCCGGGGGCTGGTGCAGAGCATCACCCTGGAGGGGGCACAAGACAAGAGAGGGGAGGGCTCAGAGCTCTGTTTGCCTCCCGCCCAGTTCCCTTCCTCCCCATCGATCCAAACTCTCCCGGGGTTGCTGGGCTGCGTGTTCCCAAACCAGGCAGAGGGCACCCCAGGCTGTACCCTCAGGGCTAGGAGCAGGGGTAGCACCTCCTGCCACGCTGCTTTCCTCCTCCTTCCCAGTCTGGGCCCCCCCTGCAGCTCTCTGACCCTATAGCCAGCCCTCCCCCGAGCTCCCCGCAGCCAGGACCACAACGTGATGAGTCCCCACCTTGTCCCATGGACTGGAGAAGAGGCTGGGGAGGCCTGGAGCAAACCCTGGCTACTTTGCTGCTTCCTGCCCACAGCATCCATATCCATCCTCCAGCCCCACGCTCCAGGGATGGGACCCAGGCAGCTTGGCAGAGACAGGCAGCAGTCCGAGGAGGCTGGATGTGGAAATGTCAGCACAGCTTTGACTTGGGAGCTGCACACTGGAGCAAAATGGGCAGGAACGCTGCACCTAGCAACGCCTCCTTGGCTAAGCAAACCAGACAATGCTCCAGAGCCAGGAGGTGCTTGCACTGGGATGTCTTCCCTTCCCAACTGCATCCCTGACACCAGGGGAGGCAACCCAGCAAGGGAAAGGAGAATCTGAACCCTTCTAAACTGTGTCAGCAACACACCAGCCATCCCAGCCCCTTCCCGGGGCACTGCTTGGAGACACCTGAATCCTGCAGAGCAGGGAGGTAAGAGTGGTGGCTGGGAGAAAGCCTGGGAAATCACCACACCAGCAGGAAAAATACATTAAATCTACAAAAAATATCCAAGAGTAACCGAGGGGACAAAACAAAGCGTGGAGCCCTCACACCACCAGAGAAGGATGAGCAGCCCAGCCAGGGAAGCATCCCATCTCCTTCACATCCGTGGCACTGCACTGCAAATACACAGTGTCTAAAATTGCCCCAAAATTTAAACCTTCCCAGCCCAAAGGATACCCACCTCCTTGGCAAGCTCTCCAGAAAGAAAAAGGTGACTGCCATTAAGAGCCTGGGCAGAGTCATGAGCTCATTGCTCAGAAGAGTTTGGCTGCTCCTACTGAAAGCTATAAACAGATTCCTCACTACTCTGCTTACCCACATGACATTTTTTTAAAAAGCATTAATTACTTTTTCAATCCAGTCCTGGATACCTTTGCAGTTTCTCATTTTCTATTCTCATACTGCTTTGCTTGACTTCATCCCTCCCCTGCACAAGTTTAACATCGATTCAAGCCACACCCGGGTGGGGTTTTTTTGGAGTGTTTGGGGCTTTTGTTTTGTGTTTTGGTTTTATTGTGGTTTTGTGGGTTATCGTTTTGGGTTTTTTTTTAACCATTCTGCATCCCCATTTCTTCCCTGAATATTCCTTTGGGGAGGATTGGAGGCTTTCTTGTATACCAAGCATGAGCACCCCAGGTTTCAACCATGGGGCCAATTAGCTGAGAACAAATGAGGAGAAATCCTGAGGGCAGGTCCAGCATCCACATGGACACCGACCCTCCTGGTGCCACCCAACACACCTCCCACCAGGCCTGCTCCAGGGACACTCCTGACCCCCAGCCTCGGAGCCTCGTGGAAAAGCTCAAGCAGAGCCCTCAAACAGAACACTTTTGAGGGAAATAAATAGAAATAATTAGCTCTGCCCCCGCCTAAGCAAACAGGGCTCACGCTGCCAGCAGAACAAGCCACGTTCCCTCCGGAGAAGTGACAAGCAGGGAAGGGAGGATGCCAGAACATTTTGTTAAGGAAAGCTCAGGAGGCTCCGTGCTAACGAGGGATGCCACGTACAAAGCATCTGACACCAGGGCATCTGGCCACCTTCTAACCCTTGGTCCCAACCCCTTTCCTTACACCAAAACCAAACCCCCTTCATTTTTTTTTTTTTTTTTTTTTTTTTACTCATAATCCGAATTAGCAGGGGAAATACCACTTTTGTTTCTGTAACTTGGCTTCTGCTGCTGAAATGCCTGCTCTGCCTCCCACGAAAGGAAAACCTCTGGCAAGCCAAGAGGTGGCTAGTTTGGAAAACACAGCCCCTGTCCATGGAAATCCATAGCACAGAACATGCCAGGAATGGGCCCTGGCTGGAGCTGGGACCATGCAGCCAGCATGCAGCTCCATGCTGGGCTTTATGGAATTTGGGCACAAAGCTCTGCCTGTCTCCAGACCCTTCCAGCTGCAAATCACCTTCTGCATGGGAACCAGGGCAGTCCGACCTGCACAGCTCCCTCCTGACAGCTGAGCAGGAGATGGCTTTGCAGCTCCACTCGTGACAATTAATAATTTACTAAAAAGCAAAAGAAAACGGTGCACCCAGCTACCCACTGCCCCCCTGTGGGGCCAACACGTGGTTTTCCACGGGTGACTCCAGCTGATGCTCACTCTGTGAGCCAAGCTGCGTGGGGGTCCCCCTGGGCAGCCCCCAGTGCCCCCACCACAGCAGGAGCAGAGGGCAGCACCACACAGGAATGGTGCTTTTGGTTGTACTTGACCCAGGAGAGGTGAGGAACAGCTGCTGTTGTGACACCTAGCAGGCTTTTTAGTACCAGAAAACTGAAGTTTTTCTAGAGGCTCCCCTAGAGATAAGCTCTCAGGTTTTGGTCTAAAAGTAGTAAGAGTCAGAAAAACCTACTGTTTGCTCCCGCCGTGGAGAGGTCCCCTGGGTAAAACCATGGCCAAGGAGCACTGGGAGCAGCAGAACTGAATCAGGATATTCAGGTGCACAAGCACTGACACCCCTGCTCGCACCTCCACGGTGCCTGGGGGCAGTGTGTGGATGCTTCTAGCACAGCCCCGGGGACATCTGAGGACAGAGACCACCCAGCTGTGAGGATGCACAGCCAGAGCTCACCCTGTCTAACAGGGATCTCATTAGAGAGATGGTGCCCAGCATCCATCCATCCCCTCCAGCTGGGATTGCCAGGGCCAGACAGGGACAGTGCAGTCAGCATCTCTCACCCTTTCTCTGTGCCTTCACGTGGACTGAAATGGGACACAAACCAGGGCAGCATAGAACAGTTTGGGTTGGAAGGGACCTTAAAGACCACCTAGCATCCCACCCCACAAACCACTGGGAACAGCCTTTAGCTCCAGGGAACAGGCAGTGGAAGAACAGACATCCACAGGTCCTCTGGAGCATCCCTGAGAGATAACCACACACTGCCAGGTGACTCAACCCCATTATCTCAAACCACACACCACAGCCAAGAAACACCATCCCTGAGGGCAGGAGACCCTGGACTCTCACACCACACTTCATTTTTCCCTTCCAGCAGCTGATTAACTAATAAAAAGCTGCAGTGAAAGGCAGGTTCCCAGCAGTACCACCGACCTACACAGAGGAAATTCCTTTTAGGGTTTTTCTCTGCGTCTGTTTGTGTTACAATGGCAGCAATCAGGGCTTTCACCAAGTGCCTCAGCACTACCATAATAACTACACTCTGCACTTAAGGCACTGGGTGAGCTCTTTGCTTCCCTTATCTGAATAATCTTCACCAACCCCCCCAGTGCTAAAGCAGAAATGTTCTACATCTATGGAGGCACCACAGAGCTGGCACCAGCCCGGGGTGAGTGGTGTTGGAAATCCCTCCCTGGAGAAGATAAGAGGCCTCAGGCTGTGGGATGGACAAGCCTTGGCTGTGTTGTATGCAACAAGCAGCAAAGCTGCCAGAGTCCTCCAGCCATGGACCAGCAGCTTTCCCCGGGGATTTGGGGGATGATTTGACAACTGCTGAGACCAAGAAGCAGATCTGATGCTGCTCCTTCCCCTTGTGAATGTCCCTCCTCTTTTCTGAAGGGGCCAAGAGAGAGCACAACATCAACAAGAAGACAGCAACAAGAGCAGACCCCTCAGGGATATGTATCCATGCAGGAGACAATCCTGTCTCTGAGCATCTGAGCCAGACCAGTTTTCTACACTTCACCATTGAACACCTCTTTCCCAAACTTGGCCAATCATCCTGGGAACTCATGGCCAGGCATCTGAGCCCCACTCCAGCCTTCCTGGGATGCGGGGATGCTCCAAGTGCATCCCCTGCCACCCCCTCTCTCCAGCTCTCTAACCTGCCTCCTGGAGGCCACTTGGCTTCCAGGACAAGCAAATGCCATCTGCCTCTCTGTGATGCACCGTGCTTACCCAGAGCTGCTAATTATTAGTTCCTAATTACCAGTCCCTGGTTCAGGGGAGGAGGAGAGCTCCTGCAGCACGGCTGAGCCGAGCGCGAAGCAGAAATTCAGCGCTGGGTCCCTCCAAGCAGAGACAGATGGGCTACAAGAGAGTCTGATTCATCCTCATGGCCTTCTCCTCTCCCACCACGTGCACCTCCCTGGCAGCACCACGGATGCTCTGGTGGGCGAGCACCACTCCGGGCCAGCTCCAGACCCCCGAATCCTCCAGCTCTTGTGTCTGGCCCAGGAGGGATGCGCAGGGCAGGGCGGCTGTGGGAAGCAGCTGGCAGTGGGGAGCTGGTGTTAAGCCAGTCAGTTGTTTACTAAGGGAAAAGTTGGGTGGATTAAACCCCCTCCCCCAAGTCCCCACCACCAGCAGGGTTGCAGCAGCTCTGCTGGGAAGAGCTGCTCCCAGCATCCCAGCCACCCAACGGGAGCTGCATCCCATGGGTTTGTACCACACCAGGAACAGAGACTCGAGCAAGGTGGGAAAGGAAAAGACAACCAGAGGCACTTAGAGGCAGAGGCTGCTGGCACAGCCCTGTCCCTCTGCTCAGGAAAGGCCCAGGTGGAAGGGCTGGGTCAGGAGTCCTGGTGCAGGAGGGCAGCACTGCAGACACCAGCGTGGTTGAGGCAGACAGGGCAATCAAAGCAGGGTGGCTTGGCTCTGTTCTCGAGAAATATTAATTTCTCATCACCCATTCACTATTTTCTGGGGCTTCACAGTGCCAAGACACTACAACAAAGAGCCCTGAAAGGAATGCAAAGATCATGCGGAAGAAAGAGCACAGCTCTGAATACCCAGGGGCTGCTTCAGGCTGAGGATGCTCTGGCAGCAGACAGCATTTTTGTCTGGAAAAACAGCTTTTCTTCTGCCACCTCAGGGTTTTCACAGCTGGGACAATGCTCCAGCTGCAGAGCCCGCTCCCCAGGGAAAAGCCACATGGGATGGGGCCAGGCTGCTGCTCAGACCCCATCCCAGCTAGGAAGCATCTCAAATGCCAGAAGCCCACAGTGGGTCCAGGGGCTCTGCCCACACTGGCTGTGGGGCAGCACAGCCCCAGGCACAGGAGCCCTCCCTGCAGAGCACCACTCCCAGAGGAACCAGCTTTAAGAACATTAAAACATGAAATTACCTTATCTCTCCTTCAAAAGCCACTGTTAAACAGCCCCGCTATTATTTATATAAATGTACATCAAGGAAATCAGCCCTCCCTCTCCAGCACAGGGGGGCAGGAGAGCCTGAGACTGCCAGGAAAGTGGGACCCCCAGCCCCGAGCCTGGCTGCCAGCAGTGAGCCCTAAGCCCAGGGACTCTTCCAAGACGTGGCAGGAGGGAGAAACAGGGCTCTGCCCAGCCAGACACATGGCAGCATCAGGCACAGACAGCAAAGCTTCCTGACCCTTGGAAACAAGCAATCCCAGCAAACAATCCCATGCCCAAGTTCCTCCCAGCATCATTTTTGGGACTGTCCTCACCCCTTCCCATGCCCCTGAGTGCCAGGCAGAAGCTCCTGCACCCCAAGACAAGTTCCTGCACCCCCTCCCCACAGAGCCTTCACACCCAATACCCACAACCCCCAGACCACCCCCCTCAGCCCTGACCCCCATCCCTCCCACCCCAGCATCCCAGCTCCCAGCAGGGCAAGGGAAGCACAGATGGGCAGACCTGAGGCTCTGGGTGCCATCAGCCCTGGGCAGGGCAGGAGGACGAGGGGCCGATGGCGTTCCCCTTCCTTGCCCCAGCTCTGCCTTCCCCACGGAAGGGCCAAGGGGAGAGAGAGGGTGTCCCCGGGCTCAGCCAGCACAGCTCTGCTGCTCTGCAAACGGCCCAGGACCCAGCCCAACAATGGGAACAATCAGGGAGGGGAGGGCAAGCTGGGATCTGTGCCACAGCAGGGTCCAGAACCCAGCAGTGCTGGGAGCTACACGTGCACATCACCAGGGAGCGTGCCCTGCAGAGTCTGCCTTCCAAAGAAGGGCAGAGCCCGGGCTCCTGAAGATGATTTCCAGCTGTAAGCACCGGGACGCCCTCCAAGAATATAACCCTGGTCCTGCAGAGGGGTGCAGGCTGTCAGTCCCCCCCAGCCACGCTGCCCCCCCAGCTCCCAGCACACGGAGATTTTCCTCAGAAAGGTGCAATCAGAATCTTTCAGGTTGGAAAAGACCCCTGGGATCTTGGAGTCCAAGCACCACCCCTACTCTACAGAGTTCTCCCCTAAGCCGTATTCCCCAACACCAGATCTGAACAATCCTGAAACACATCCAGACGTGGTGACCCAACCACCTCCAGTCATTCCCTTGGGATGCTTTCCACTCCTGCAGAGCAGGGCAGGCACCCACAGCCAACATCCAGTGCACCCCGAGCCCAGGGGCCTCAAAAACCTCTCCTTGCCCAGCCACAGGGAGAGCAGCACCTCCACATCCAAAACCCACCCAGACCCATTCCTGGGTGACCCTTCCCTGGCAGGGGGGTGGGACTTGATCTCTTGATGTCCCTTCCAACCCCTCACACTCTGGTTCTGTGATTGTCACCCCAGCCCAACACTCCCTGGATATCTGGCCAGCCCGAGCCAGTGCACCCGGATGGGGACAACTCCACCATCAGAGCTACTGAGATGATTAAGGGAGTGGAACATCTCCCTTATGAGGAAAGGCTGAGGGAGCTGGGTCTCTTTAGTTTGGAGAAAAGGAGACTGAGGGGTGACCTCATCAATGTTTTCAAATATGTAAGGGGTGAGTGTCAGGGAGATGGAGTTAGGCTTTTCTCAGTGGTGACCAGTGATAGGACAAGGGGTAATGGGTGTAAATTGGAGCATAGGAGGTTCAAGTTGAATATCAGAAAACATTTTTTTACTGTAAGGGTGACGGAGCCCTGGAACAGGCTGCCCAGGGGGGTTGTGGAGTCTCCTTCACTGGAGACATTCAAAACCCACCTGGACACGTTCCTAGGGGATGTACTCTAGGGGGCCCTGCTCTGGCAGGGGGGGTTGGACTAGATGATCTTTCCAGGTCCCTTCCAACCCCTAGGATTCTAGGATTCTATGATTCTATGATCCCTGAGGACATCCCAAAATGGTGCTTTAATTCACATGCAGCAGCAGAACTGGCTCTCTGGTTCACACCGTGGCTGCTCCTGTACCCAGGGACGTGGGCACCAGCTCCACCCGAGGTCACTCGTTTCAGAGGGGACGTGTCACCCCAAGTGACATCAGGGTTCAGCATCAGTCAGCACCACTGACCACAGCAGCTGCCAGGAGTGCCAGGGCAGGGAGGAGCAGGAGCTGCCAGCAGGAGCCAGGGTGTGCCAGGAGTTGCTGTGCAACAGAGAAAGAAAGAAAAGGCTTTCAAAAAACCAAGCAGAGCAGTGTGGGGGGAACACTGCTCCTTGCTCCTGAGCACCTGGGATGGGGCAGCACCCAGGAAGGGGCTGGGGACAGGGAATGAGATCAGAGAGGAGAGATCAGGAGCCCAGGGCAGCTTGAGACCACAACACAAAGAGGACCTGATAGACTTGCAGGAGGGAAAATGAAGCATCCAGGAACACTGCCCTGGCAAGGTTTGGTCCCCTCTGGTGAGGCAGGCTGAACAAATGTGGCCCCAAATGGACCAGGACCATCAGAGCAGGGAGATGCTTGGCCTGGGGTCCCCAGCAGGTGGTCATGGGGCTGGATGGCACCCAATGCTCCCCAGGCATTACCAGCACATTCCCTGATTCTGGCTTCATGCTACAGCTCCAGAACCTCCTGGGTCAGCCAGGAACTGGCTGCTGGGACAGGGCAGGAGGGACACACGTGGCTTGTGGCCCTGATGCCATCATTCTCCCAGGCCAGCCTTCCGAGCTTCCTCCTCACATCTCACCCCCACCATACCTGGAAGCAGCTCTTACAAGGCTGCCCTTCTCCAGAAAATTTAACAAAACTAAATAAAAAACAGTAACAAAATGCCTGTTTAACCCAGGAAAGCCAGGGAGGAAAAGTTCTCCTTTCCAGGGGTGCCTTCTCGGAGGTGACTCACAAAGCACCATGTGTGTCATTGCTTAATAGGCCCGTGAAGGCAATTACAGGATCATGCAAACATCAGATGCCTGGCACAAGGAGTCACAGCACCCCTGAGAGGTTAAAACAAAGGGATGATTTAAAGATGAGGGATGGCAGGCTTTATTCTGCTTTCACTTTTGTTCTCATTATGTACAGAGACTCGCTGAAAAGGTCTTATTGCTTGTGGGGGGAAAAAAATAAAATAAATTACAATCTCTTGCACAAATTGCCTGGTGAAGAAGGGAAGGGATAGAGAATAAGCTTGTCCTGCCAAGCTGAAGATTGGGAGAAGAAATTGTGCTGTGCATCCTCTGCTGAGAGGTCCTCACTAGCCACACAGATGAGGAGCAGCTGGAGACCCTGGCAGGGTGAGCATCACACAGTCCAGGCAACTGATTGGGTAAACAGAGCAAGACCTTCCTGATCTGAGAGAGAGGAGGTGATGTAAATACCTTATTTCCTTATACAGACATTATAAAATAACTCTATAATATAAATACCCTTTCTATCAATCAAAGGGCAAACCCTTCCCCGTTCACCTTCACACTGCAAAGAGCCAAGGGGATTTGCACATTACCCTTGAGGACCTTTTAGCAAGCAACCAGCTTCCCTGCTGGGTCCCGAGGGCAGGAGAGCATGTCTCAGGGCAAAAGCAGCCTGGGGAAACCCTGGACCAGCTCCCGCCCTTCCTCCCACCCTCCTCATCCTCACCTGGCCCTGCCACCCTCAGCCACTCCAAGCTGTCACACGCACCCAGAGCTCATCTCTGGAGCCCAGGGTTCCCTGATCTCCTACAGTCCAGGAGATGGGAGGAGTATCAATAAATATTCATGGGAATCTAAACAGAACGTTTCTGCAATCCTTCATTTTCCACCAGGACTCATAACCCAGCTTGGCAAGCACCCAGCCCTCACCCCCCAGCCCAATGCCCACACACACCTGGGAAGTCCCAAAGGCCCCTCTCCTCCTCAGGGCACACCCCAAAATCCCCCAGGAAAGCCTGGGGTGCTTCCCAAGGGCTCCTAAAGGCAGGGGAGCCATGGGTAGGAGGTCAGCAACTTCAAGAAGGTGCCAAGGGAAAGGCTGATGCCTCTGGAAACCACCCAGGTAAGGGGACAGGCACAGGGCACGGCATTTTTAGGGGCTGCTCTCTCAGATATATCCAGAGGGAACCCAGCCGTGGTCAGTGGCCTCACCCCCCTCCAGCAATGCAGCTTTGCCCCCCAGCCCTGGTGCCAATTTGCCCCCCAGAGCCCAGCAGCAGCCGTGCTGCTCCCCGCTGTCTGCTCCCTTCCTCAGCATCTCCCTCAGGGATCCAAGCCACTGCCTGGCTTCCTCTCCTCCTCAAAACGTTCCTTCCTTCAACAAGAGCTCATTCAGCTCCTCTTTCCCTTCTTTTATCAGTTTGCTACAATCACTGGCATCGAGCTGTAAATACCACGATTGCCTCCCTATTCCCTCTTCACTCGTGGCATTATTTCATCACTGCCGTCTCATCCCTCTGCAGCTCGTTACTGGGAATAATATTTATCCAAGCAGCCTTCCTGCCAGCTAGCTGCTTTGTGGGACACTTCAGCCCCTTGCAAATGAGCTCAAAATAAGGACGAGACTGATTCATGGAGGGGGGGAGAGCAGGCACAGCCAGGAATAACAGCCAAGCTCTGCACTGCTGACAGCCAGAGCCCAGGAAGACCCAGAAGGGAAAGAAGAAACGATTTAAGACATGGGGTGGACATTGCTAAGATGCTCCCTGCTCCAGCCCAGCATCTTCTGGCATCCTGGCTGAGCAGCCAGATCAGACATGGAGCTAGCAGGGGCTTTGCTCTGCCCCAGGCCTCGTCAGCCCCATCTCTCTCCTGAAATGATGCCTGAACCAGACCCTAACTCCACCATCCCATTGTCCCTCTTACAGCAGCTTGAACACCCAGCTTGGGCTCTGCTGCATTTGCAAACATCAGCAGCTACACTGCAGAGCATGCTCCCCCCCAAGCAATGCATCTCTGCACCCCACGGGAGCTTTAACACGAGGCTAACACAGAGTTTCTGAGAAGCCCACTCTGCCAGGGGACACAGAGCATGGTGCAGCCTGCTTGAAAAGGCTAACGGGTGGCATTGGTGCCAGGCTGGCAACTTCCATATGCCAGGGGAAAAAATAAATTAAAAAAAAAAAAAATTAAGAGACCAAAACCAGAGCAGCGATGATGAATTTCTAAAGCTAATGTAGCAAGGAAAAATAAAAACCCTGTAGTAGAAGGCAGCTCATGCCATCTCCCAGAGACTCCCTATGCCACAAATGCCAAATCATTAACTCAAGAGGGAGGGGAACAACAAAACCTCTTCCACAACAGATTGTTAGTGTGCTTCCTTCCAAAAGGACAACAACAACAACCACAGTCCCTCACGGCTGCTTTCCTGTTCAGCATCCACTTAACCAGCTTGGTTTTTTACAAAGTAAAACCTGTACCTGCACCCTCAGGTCTGAAGTGGGGCACAGGAATACAGGGCTCACCCTAACCCCAATGGGACTTGGCCTGATTTCACCCTTCCTTGGTGCTCTGCTTCACCCCAGGACCCCCAGGGTGATGCACAGGGTGGATGCACAGACCAAGAACGTGGTGGTGAACAAGGGACAGGAGCTGAGCACCAGCTAAGCATGCACAGAGCTACTGATGCTCCTCAGCATCCCCAGGACCAGCTTGGACCCAATTGTAAGTTCTGCATCCCAGAGAGCCTTGGGCAGGCAGCCCTTTGACCCAGCCAGCCTCATGGTGGTGGCAAGGGCCCAGCATGTTCACAGGATGCAGGAGGGGAAAGTCCGTGGATGCTCACCTGGGACACCATCACTTGCATCTCCCCACCATCCTGGTGTCCTGGGACCCTGTGCCAGCACCAGCTGACCCCATCCAGATCCAAAGTGATCCCTGGTCAGTACTTCTGACTCTGCCACCTCCCCCAGGAGTCATGGCCTTGGGCCCAGAGTGCTTCCCAACACGACTGACAGCATCTCTGTCCCGTGCCACAGAGGGACCCAGCAGCACAGACACGAGTGGGCAGCCAAGCAGCAGCATTTGGGTTGGAGTGAGCTGCTCTCCCTCCTCTTCCTCACAAGGTTTCCTCCATGCACCTCACCCACCCTGCTGGCATGCACCATCCTGGCCCAGGAGGTGGTCCTGATGGTGCCACCCACCTGCAGCATCTGAGCTGGTCCAGATCCAGCGCAGGGCACAGAACCACAGGAGCGTGGGGGGGGTTTGGAATGTTCACCACAATGTTCACCTGGTCCCATCAGACCCCAACAGCTGCCCATAGCTGTCAGCCCCCTGGGAACACCTTAAACCCTCCCAGACAGCTTTCCTGTATCATGCTGGGATCCAGGGGGAGGTTGTTTGCCTTCTCCTCCCAGTGGTGCCCAGCAGCCCAGGGCAGGATGTGCAAAGGCAGCAGCTCCCCGCAGGCAGCACCCATTCCTCTTGGCTGTGCCCACCCGGGTCACATCGAGGTAAGGACTGGGAAGGTCAGGGCTCAGAGATCTTCTTCGGTCCTCATTTTATGCACCCAGATACCACCCAACAGATGAGAGCTCTGTTTGTGCTTGGGAGACAAGGGTCCTTCCCACCCCCAGGGTGCTGGTAGAGTCCAAGCATCACTGGTCAGGTAACAAGCACTTCTCAAGTGCAGCCCCATGAAGCAATGTTAATAAATATTGATAATATTGTTAATATTGATAATGCTACAAGAGCATGAGAGGGGGTGATCAGCTCCTGGTGCAGGGTACTCGTGTTCTTTAACTGCAAGAATCCAATATCACCCGGAATGGAGAACTGTCAAGCCTCAGTACTTACTCTGAAACTCCAGGAGCCACATTTCACTCATCTGTTCTCCTCCAATATTAAAAAGAAGACTGAATTATTAAGGGAACTGATGAATAACAGTGTGAGATGAGAATACCCTAAGTTGCTCTCTCATCTCTGTCCAACTCGATCTTTTTTAAAAGCATTTAAATCCTCACTTTGACACAAAACTGCTCCTGCTGCAGGGCACTCCGATCCCAGCATAAGCCTTTTATTAATAAAATACATATCTGATCCAAGAGAGCAGCTTCAGCCTTTCTTCTCTCCTGTGCTGGCACTGCAGGTAGGACACTCAGAAGATGACAAGCTTTCCCTTTTCCCCCACTTCCAGGCATGGAAAAACAAGCAGCAGTGTGCCAGAGCCTTCCAAAATTAAAACCAAAGAGAACAGCCTTTGGGGAAGAGGCAGAGATAATTAAAACATTAATTCAAATCACAGCTTTTGCTACAAGCAAGCTCGATTCACCCAAAAAAAAACCCATCAGTGGATAGGGGTTGGTCTGAGCCCCAGCCCAAGGCACACCAAAGCTCTCTCTCCATCACCCCCCTCCAGGGCAGGGGCTGGAAAGCCACCTTCCTCCAGAGGGATCTGTGGGGAAAACAATCTCCAGCTCTCAAGGAGCAGAACGAAAATCAAATACCTGGAATAACAAGTGGGAAACAAGCAGCAGCTCCGAGGGTAATAAACCCTCCCAGCAACACTAACAGCTTTCTGCATGAGTGAAACAGCAAAAGCGACTGAAAACAAAGCCATGGGAGTCACAAGAACGTGGAGTCAGGCATGAGGATGAGCAGGCTTTGGCAGCTGGCTGGAAACAGGCACTGGTGGAGAGAAGGGGCAGATCCAGCAGCAGCAGCATCCCCAGCTCCGTGACCTCTGTGGTGCCCCAAAGCTCCTACACGAGAGAGGACTAAGGCTTGCTGGTTGTGCATTGCCATAACTCATGGAGGAAAGGGCAAAATCCCCCAGCAGAGTGAGAAACCATCTCTCCCTCCCAGGCCTTCAGTACCACACGTGAGTGCTGCCAGCACAGGGGGAAACGTGCACAGGGCAGGAGGCAAATCAAGTGGCAGCTCCAGAAGTTGCTGGGGGAAAAGGTATCAAGAGAAAGGGAAAATTTGGAAGGAAAAAAAAAAACAAAAAACAACAAAGTGATTTGTAGCTGGTTGAAATTGTCTATTCCAACACAGCAGACACGCTTCATTTTAATTTTGCTTTTTATATCACGTTCACCAGAAGAAAAACACCAGCAGATTTAAAAAATGGCTTCCAAATCCAAAGCCCTCAAACCTTCAACTTCCTATTCCAACACACAAGATCAAATCCAGGTATTTTCAGAAGCTTCTACCTCCTCCTCACCCCTCTGCCTCATTCTAAGTTTGCCTTGGCTCCTCAGCAGCATTTCAGCTTCAACCAAACTTCTGTCTCCGAGGCCGGGGACACCCAAGACCACACCACAGCAGCGTGGTCCAACACACAGAATGCCTGTGGGCTGCCTGGGCCAACAAGCTGCTCCATGAGGAGCCATTTTCCTCCTTCTCTTGCTCAGTATCACCCCCCAGCACAGGAGAAGGTGCTGGAGGGCATCCATCCTTCATCCCCTGTGACACTGCCCTCCTATCACAAAGGGATCCAAGACCCAGTGAGGGGATGGCCATGGGACAGGCTCAGGGGTGACATCTCTGGGACAGGCTGGAAGGGGAAGGAGTCCCCAGAGCTCGGCTGCAATGAGGTGAAAAGGCAAGCAGGAGAGGATTTAAGAAAGGCAGAGAGACCCTGGACCTGGAACAGTCTCCAGGGAAGCACCAGCTGCTGAAAATGGAGCAGAGAGGCAGGAGGATCACTGAACATGAAGCAAGGAAGACCAGGGGAAAGCCACATGAAGGATTTTGGATCCCCACATAGAAGGGAAAAGCCATGTGAGCATCATCTCTCCAGAGGATGCTGATAGAAGCAGCAGCCTCCAAGCACCAGCACAGAGGCATGACCCCAGTCCCCCCCCCCTTCCACCTCCCAGGAATCTGGTACCCTGGAAAAACCTGCCCAGCCTTTGCATTTTGCAAACCTCAGCTCTAAAAATAGCCCTGGGTGCAAGCGACACATTTTAAGCAGAAGCAGTGAGCAGCAGCAGCCCACAGAACCAGACTCACTGGGAGATGTGTTTTGTAAACAGGGTTTTTTTTAATGTTGCTTACTAAGCTGCTGATCAAACAGCCACAGCCATTGTCTGATGTGGCAGAAATTAAGGGGGGGACCCCATGAGAGAGAAAAACCCCACTGAGGATACAGGGTGGGGACAACTCAAGGGATGGGGCCCATTTCCCAGCACACCCAAACTCCCACTTGGGAGATGGAGTTTCCCACCCTTTCCCCAAGCCTTGAATTCAGTCCCCTCAGTGATGAAATCAGTCCCAGTCCCATCTCCTCCCCTCATGAGGAAGCCACGGACTGCAGTGAGCTCACCCCTCAGCCTCCTTTTTTCCAAACTGAACAATCCAAGGGACCTCAGCCCCTCCTCATAAGTCACCCCCCCCAGACCCTTCACCATCCTTGCATCTCCTTTGGATGCTCTCCAACACTTGATGGGGAGACCTCATCACTCTACAACTCCCTGAAAGGAGGTTGGAGCCAGGGGGGGTTTGGTCTCTTTTCCCAGGCAACTCTCAGCAAGACAAGAGGGCACAAGAGGTCTCAAGTTGTGCCAGGGGAGGTTTAGGTTGGACATTAGAAAGAATTTCTTTCCAGAGAAGGTGATCAGCCATTGGAATGGGCTGCCCAGGGAAGGGGTGGATTCTCCATCCCTGGAGATATTTCAAAAGAGCCTGGATGTGGCACTCAGTGCCATGGGCTGGGAACTGCAGTGGGAGTGGATCAAGGGTTGGACTTGATGAGCTCTGAGGTCCCTTCCAACCCAGCCCATTCTATGATCCTATGATCCTATGATTCTATGATATGTCTGCTCTGTACTGGGGTGCCCAAAACTGCCCCCAGTGCTCAGGGTGAGGCCACAGCAGTGCAGAGCAGAGTGGGACAACCCCCTCCCTTGGCCAGCTGGCAATGCTGTTCTGGATGCACCCCAGGACACGGTTGTCCCTCCTGGCTGCAAGGCCACACTGCTGGCTCATGTTCAGTTTGCCATCAGCCAGGACCCCCAGGTCTCTCTCAGGCTCAGACAGAACAGGAGGTTTCAGTAAAAACTCACCACACAGCCAGCCTGACCCACCACAGGGCTCACCCAGGAGCTCCTTTCCTTGCAGGACCAGGTTTCATTAATTTTAACAAAGATCTTATTTCCCAGCCCAGCACAGGAAGCCTCAACAAAGACACATCAGCTTTGGGGAGCAGATGCTGTACGACTAGAGGGGAGAGGTTTGTGGTTTTCCCACCTGCAGCAGGGGCTGGATCCATGCCCTGAGCACAGAACAGAGCTGGGATTTCTATTTGGAGCTGTGCCCATCATTGCAAGAACTCCTGCTCCCAGGAGGAGTGGTGAGCCCTTCACCCTCCAGCACCCATCCCCAGAAATCATCCTCAAGGATGAGCCAGAGTCAAACGAGCTGCCCAGCATGAAACAGTCTCCTAAAAGCACTTGTACTGGTGCCAGATGGACCCCTCATCTCACCCAGGGTAACAAGGGGTTCGAGTCTACCTTCTGCCCACAGCTCAGAAAAACGAGGCAGGGGAAATGCAAACTCTCTGCTAATCCAGAAAGCTTCATAAAAATATTTGCTTAATTGGCCCTCTCTGTGGATCTGCTCGCAGGGGAAAGGCTCAGCAGTGCCCAGGCCCACCTACACCTCCCTGCTCTGAGACACCTTTCCAGCTGGTTCCCTGGTTATTTATAGGCAGCAGTCCTCAGAGGATTGCAGCTCAACCCCTTCCACGGGAAGCATGACAAGTTGGAGCTTTCTGCTGCCCAGCTGAGCGAGGGGAGCAGCTCCAGGGGGAGAAGCTGTCAGGTTCCAGCATCTCCAGCTGCTTGCCCGGGCCACCAGACAGGTGCTTCACACCGGGAGCTTGGGGTGTTTATAGAAGGTTCGCTCATTCCCTGATTATTAAATGAAATAGGAGTGCTTTGGTAGCAAAGAAACAGATGAACAACAAACCTGTGGTGGGCTGGGAAGCAAAGATGCTCGGGGAAGGCAAGCAGGGCTCTGCACCTCTGTGGGGAGAGAGTGTTCCAGCACCTGTGCTGCTTTGTTTAAACAACTGGCTGGAGAGCCCAGATCTGATTTAAATCCACAAAAGGTGGGCTCTGAGGCAAAGGGCACATAGCCCAGCATGGAAAGCACTATAAATAACACCTCTCTGTGCCAAAGAGGAGGAAAACATCCCTTCTGAGCCCACAACTAACACAGCAGCTGGACATGGGTGGAGGATCCTCTTGCCATAGTGTTTTTGGGGAGTGTGCCTCAGCAAAGCAAGGCAGGACCTAACCCCTCGTTTTGCAGATACCACATCGCAGGGCAATTGCAGAATAATTTACACCAGGGGACCTCTGGTCCAACCTGCTGCCCAAAGCTAAGTCACAGTGATGCCAGAGATACCAGGAAAGGGAGAAACCCCAAATCCTTTGCTCCCCAGCTCCTGCCTGCCCTGCTCATTTCTCAGCCTGACAGAGATCTCAGCAGCCTCTTCCCGGGCACGAGGCCTCACAACTGTGACTAATGTTATGTTTTGACATCCCTGAAATACTCCAGCACTTCATTTCAGCCCCAGGGAGCAGGAAGGAAGGAGGGGACGTGCTGGTGGGGAGCTGGCACCAGGAAGGCAGGGCAGGAAGAGCTTTTCTGCAAAAGCGACAGGCACTGATAAAGCAAAGGAGCATGGAAAAGATGCAAGAGATGGCCAAGGGGTGAGCTGGGCTGGTAGGCATCTGATCCACTCCCCTCCCAAGCCTTCCCTGGAGCTCTGCAGATGTGCAAGTCACTGGATTTATATACGATGTCCCCCTCGAAGCTGCACTGCTGGGAGATTCCTGCATGCCTGTAGCCATTGCAATGGATGCAGGATTGCACTGGTGCCCTGCCCCAGCCTCCTCCAGCCCCCAGCAGTCAGAAAGGTGACAGAAATCCCCGAGGAGGTTAATTAACAATCATCTTCCTTGACTTAAAACAGTCACCTCCGGCCCCAAAGGGAGAAGGCAGCCGAAGGCAGCAGAGAAATCCCAAGCCTCTGGCAGGGGAGCAAAGAGCATCCCAGCCACCAGCTGAGCTGCTGGCCAAGACCATCTGCCAGCAAGCAGCACCAGGGAGAGGAGCAGCCGACACCATGGGGGGATCTGGCTTTTTTCCTGACAGTTCTTGCTCACTGCCAGCCGCTCACGCTGGGGCTCAGACGGCCCTGCTGCACCCCAGGGGGCTGGGGGAGAGGGATGAGCACACCCCCTGGATGGGCTTCCAGATCTCCATCTGCATGGTTCCCACAGAGATGGAGGTGGAAGGCAGCACAGCTCTGGAAGAACTAGTCCAAAATGCACTCAGCTGTGTGGGGAGAGCCAGGAGCTGGCTCAGCACAGCGCCAGACTCACCCTAAACCAGCAAGCAGAGCACCCTTAGCACCGAGGCTCCTCCAGGCTGCATCACCCTGGTGTCCACCCATCCATCTCAGCCATGAGCATCCTCAGCAGCATCCGTGGATCAGCCCCAGCACGGGATGCTGGAAGCCAGCAGAAACTCCAGGCGCCGCTGCCACCACCAGGATTTCCCTTGCAGAAGTTTTCTTGGGTCACTGTTAGCAAGGAGCCCGGTGCCAGCAGTAGCCATGATGGGGGGAAAGGTTGGGGAGGGGGGGATTGTTTTCTCGTTTCAGCTGTCACTAAAGTCATCAGCGTGGCTGTGTGTGAGTGATTCACACCAGAGTATGAAAAGCCTGTGACTCAGCCACTGGATGCGGTGGGTGGGTGCATTGACTCAGCCACACCAGGGAGGGGGTGCAAGGGGCTGCGGGCTCACAGGGCCACAGGGACAGTCCTGTTCACAGGAGGTCAAAGGCAGCATCTGCTGGGAGATTCCCACCACCCCCCTGCTCGGATCGTCAGCACCCTCAGCAGCACCTGTGAAGCTGAGGAAGACTCCACACCTCATCGTTCACCTGCCCAAAGTGTAGGTGCCAGGGTGCAAAGAGGGGCCATGCTCTGAGCAAAGGTTCACACTGCCCCGTGTGATGGCAGAGGAGGAGGAAACCGCCATGAGCTAGAGGGATGCAAATGCATCCCAAATTACAGTGAACAAACTTTCCAGGTACTCCAGGACCACCGAGGAGGCAGACAGGAGAGGAGCTGGGTGCCAGGGGACAGCCTGCTGCCACAGCCACCTCCTCCATCTCCCAAACCCGTAGACAGGAACCCAGCAGAGCAGAGCTTGCCCTGTGGCTCTGCCATCCCCACCTTACCAGAGAGCTGCACTGCAAAGTCCCCACACAACAACCAAACAGAGGGGACCCCAAATCTCAACTCCCTGCCCCCCTGCTGCTGCCTTGTGCCACCAGTGCTGCACAGGCACTGCAGGGAGAGGGACCTGAAGGCAACTCCTCCAAAAACCCCCTCCAGTTTGGCTGGTGCTGCATCTCCAGTCACTCAAGGGCTGGTAGCTCTGCCCCAGTCTTGCCAAAGATGCCAGCAGCAGCCGGGGCTGTGGATCCGTGTCTCGTCTCCCTGACAGAGCCTTCGTGCCTCATCTGCCGAACAGCCCCGGCCGTGGATCCGGACCAGCCGAGGGTGTCACCACATCCCACGGCATCCTGAGCCCAGATCTCTCCATCTGCAGCACGGACCGAAGCCGGCCTGGCGGCAGCACCCAAAACAGGATGAGATCACCCACCGGGGGGGATGCAGCCCCTGGGTGGGCCGGGTAGCACCTGTCTGCTCAGGCTCGGGAGGAGAGTTATCCCTGGCCCCCCTCCAGCCGTGCAGAGCCACCAGCACCAAAACACATGCTCTGCAATGCAAGAGCAGGTGGAAGAGCTGCAGGAACACGGCAAACAAACCCGGGTTTGAGGTTTTCACCACTGCCACCAGCAACACCCTGGCAGGGACCAGGCTTAGGAGCAGCACACAGCCCCGGGTGCAAGGAGACACAAATCCCTGAGTGCCCAGGGGAGGCTGCTGGGGGCACCCACACAGCTTGCACATCCCGAGCAAGAGGAGAGACCCTGCACATCGGGGAGGCCGGGGGCTGGCAGAGGACTGGAGCTGAAGCAGCCAACCCCTGGCCCCCACAAGCCCCCCACCTGCACCCCAGCAGGGGCTCAACAAGCTCTTAGGTACCCGGGGCAGGGGAAGAGAGGCGGCTTACACCCCCCACCCGGTTTCACCCACCCCACCCAGGGCACGAGGCGGGGCAGCTCCCACCCCCCAGAATACTCCCCGCTCTCCCCCGAGGGCAGCGGGACCCCAGCCCCAGCAGCCAAGCCCGAGCCCCGCAGCCTCAGCACTGTCGCGCTGCCCGGAGCCCCGATGGCCGCCCCCGGGCCCCTCCAACCCGGCCACCGAACCACCTTAAGCGCAGCGCCGAGGCTCCCGCCGCTCCGAGGCTACCTTAATAAAAACTTTGTGGGAGCAAAGCTGCTTGCCGAGCCCCGGCCGAGCCCCGGCCGCTGAGAAACCCTCGGCATGGAGCTACGCGGGGAGTTGAGCTTCAAACTTGAGGTGTGTGTCCCCCCCTCCAAAGCGCAGCTCCATCCCCCCGTGCCGGCAGCAGAGCCCCCCGGGCCCTCAGCCCACCTCTCTCCGGTGCTCTCCGCCGGCTCCGTGCCCCCCGTTCTCCTTCCCCCAAGCGCGGGTCCAACGTGCGCCGGGAGCTGAACGCATCCCCGGCGGGCAGGGCGAGACAAAAGCCGGCGGGGAGGGGAGGAGATGTCCACCCAGCCAGAATCCCTCCAGGAGGAGAGGAGGAGGAGGATGGAGACAGCCCCAGCTGGCGGGGACTGCCGGCTGTCCCCAACAGGTAGCAGCGAGTGTGGGGGGGGGGGTAGAACACACGATGTCCGGTGTCACCGCCACCAGCCCCGCCGGCCACCGCTTACCTGGAAACAGAGGCATGGCTCCTGCTGGAGAGCTGGGCGAGGTGGGGATATTATTCCAGAGACATTGTTTGTAATGGAAAGGGAGAAAAAGAGCCCGGGAAAGGCGGGGGGAGAAAAGGAGGGAGGGGAGAGGAAAGAGGGAGGGAGAGACGAGAGGAGCGGGGAAGGAAGAAATGCGAAAGGGGGAGGGGGGGACTAGACGAAATTAAAAAAAAAAAAAATTAAAAAAGGAAAAAATAGAGACAGTTAAAATCTGTCTCCTGCCCACACAGTGGAAAAGAAATATCTGACAATCGGAGAAAGGGAACTCGCACATATACCAGAGGGGGCAGACGGGGAATAACAAAGGAGGGAAGGAGCTGAGCTCCGCCAAAACAGCAGAAACTGTCCAGGCACACCCCTTGTACACACACACACACACACACACACACACACACACCGGTACCAATACGTGGTGCCCAGCCCGGCAAACAGCGATGCTGCTGCCCACCCCGGGATCAGACCCCCACCCAGCAGCAGCACCCAAAAACCTGCACCCGAGCCTCCCCTTTACCAGCAGCTGTGGTGACAAGGGACATCTAAGGGCTGCTGGTGGGAAAGTGTTGTGCTCAAGACCTCTTCTTAAAGCACATCTGCAGCTCAGTGTGCAGAGGTGCCTTCCCACTGCTCCTGCCTGGGCTCCATTTTGCTTTCCCAGACACCCTGGGCAGCACCCATGGACAACTGGGGCAGAAGTTGCAGGATGGAGGAGCAGGAGGTGACCCAGGCTCTCTGCATTTTGGTCAAGCAGACACACAGCACGCTGCAAAGCATCCCAGCAAACTTGTGCTGCTTGGCAGGAGCATTCTGGAGTTCAGTCTCCAGGGCCAGACACTGGCAGTGTTGTTAACGTTGTCCCAGAGCTGTCCCTGTCCTCCTGCACTGAGCCCCAGCCTGTGCTGCCACGGGTCACACAACCCCTGCCCCAACACCTACACCTCAGCTGCACAGGGAGGCACAAACAGGTCACCCCAGAGAGCCAGGGACCAGGTTGTCTGGGGACAGGTTGTATTATTTTTTGCTTTGCAGACACAGTGCATGGCTCTGTAGGGCCTCGCTGGCACCTCCAGGGCTGGGGAAGCAGCAGAGACAGGCACCCAGCCACCCCCTGGCAGGGATGCCCACTCATGCCACCCAGCCTGGGTGCTGTCTCTTTAAAACCTTCATCCCTGAATCTGAATGAAGCTAAGGGAAGAAAATCCTGGAGACTAGTGCTTCATTTAAACCTTTCCAGTGCTCCTGTTCATTCACATGCTTGGTGAGCATGCTCCTGCCACCACCCTGGGGAGGAGGCACAAACAAAATCTGAAAATACCCATCTCCTTTTATGGGATGCACAGAAGTCCCTCAAGCAGCTGTCAGGACACTGCATGCCAAAATCCCAAATCCAGCCCAAACAAGGCCACCTTGACACCTGCAGAGGGGGAAAGACCCCTGCCAGGAGGGTCACACACACCAGCAAGCTCATTCCTCACTATTTCCCTCATGTTGCTGTGAGCTGGCACTGCTAGGGATGCAAACACAGCCCGTGGAACACATCTCTCTGCCCCCCCCGCCCAAAGCAATGGGTTTGAGCCCCCCCCTCAAACCTCTCCCCCCCGGTACCCCCAAATCCTGCCCTGCACCTCAGACAACCCCATCCCAGCAGCCTGAAGGCACCCAGACAGTTTTCTCAGCAGCAGTCCCAGCGTCTGTATTTAAATAAATTTATATGTACAGTTACTCGAGGACCGGTGGTGCCTTGGATTCAGAAGTCTCCATGGTTACCTGCTCCCGGTGGGAGCTGGGGGGGTTAATTGAACTCTGGGGGTTCACCATCCAGCGTCCATCAGCATCTCCCGGTCCCCACAGCCCTCCCGCCTTCCCCAGCAGGCACCGAGGCAAAGCTGCTCCCGGCTCCCCACCGCGGGAAGGGGCAGGAGAAGCCCGAGCTCTCCCGGGAATCATTTCGCCAGCTCTGCCGACGATCAGGCGCGAATGTGGAGCAGCTTCCCCATCCCGAGAGGGGGAAAAAAATTAAATAAATAAAATAAATAAAACCCCAACACAATCTTGATCGACAGGGAGACGAAACCCAGCGTCTCCTCCCACCACCCGGCTAGACAGGAATGAAATATGGAGAGAGGGCGTCAGGAGCCGCGCAGACACCGCAGCGCTGCCGGGGGGAGCCAGCGGATCCCACCCACCCACCCGCAGCCGTGACAGCCGGGTGAGCAGCCCGAGGTGCGGGGTGGAAGAGAAGAGCCCAAAAAGCCCCCAAAACAACCGAAATAATATACGGAGCTGCAAATCCCAGCTGGACAGAAACGAGCACGGTGTACGTCCAGGAGCACCCAACTTCCTCAGCCCCGAGGAGGCACCCAAGCCCCTCAGCAGCACCATTTCCAGACACACCCAGAGCTGATCCGTTTTCTAACCTGATGCCCGTATTGTGCCGCTGTGTTGGGTAACCCCAATCTCTAATTTCTTTAATGTTGCTTTCCTTCCATGCCACACAAAAGCCTAACTAGCTCCTCTCCTCCTCCTTGCCACGCGTCCAGCCACAAACACTTCAGCTGCAGACTGATGGGAGACAGTTCAGAGGACAATGAAGAGAATGTGCAAAGGGCAAGGGGGAAAAAAAAAAAAATATAAAGCCCCAAAAGAGCTGGATTTGTCTAATCTGGAAATCAGATGGCTGGAGAGATGTGATAGCAGTCTTCAGTTATGTAAAAGGTTGTGGGAATAAATTGCACTGCGTGCCCACAGGGAGCAGGACAAGAGGTAATGGGCCATAAATTGTGGATTAGACTCCAGGGAGAAAAAAAAAAAAGTAAACTTAGTAGCATAGATTATTGAAGCTTGGGGATAGACAGCTGGGGAGCTGGTGGGGTTTGAGAGCAAGTCAGATAAACACTGATGGGGTGGTCTGCATAAAGCAGCTCTTGTTTTGGGATATGAAAGGGACTCCCTGCAAGGTGTGGTCCTGCCCCAGGTTTTTAGCCTTGCACTGGTTTCTGCCAAGCACGAGGGGACCAGGAGCTCTTTCTGGGGTCAGGCCCACCATCCAAGTTCAGCCCTGTGCCATACCTCCCACGCAGATTATTCTGCCTCCCCCTTCTGCAGTGCCCATGGTGGAAGGGTAGATGGGACCTGCCAAATCATCTGATGGTTCCACCAAGCTGTGAGAGCTGGAGAGACCAGCAGAAAGCCAGGGACCTCATGGGGAGCAAGTGCTGCTCTCCTGGAGAAGAAAGGAGGCTGCAGCTGCCATCAGGAAGGTAACCTGGGTGAGGTTGTTGTGTGACTTCCACAGCTGGTAAACTCTCAGGAACCTTTCAAACTGCCTTGGGATGAAAAAAAATCACCTCCAGTAAATGCTGCACCCATGCTCCATCACAACTTATTCCCGGGGGCCTGCAGAGGCCAGAGGCCACACTTCTGCTTCACAACATGAGCCCATGAGACACAAAACATCTCTAAAGATATTTACACTTTGGCAATAAAACGAGCACCCTACCACAGACTTAAAAGGGGGAAAACGTGGCCTAAATCCTAGGAGGTTTATGTAAAGTGAGACTAAATTTCCTGAAGTAGGAACTTCTCCAAAAACAGGCGACCCTTCCAGGGAAAAGAAAAAAAACTTTTCAGTAACAGAGACATCCGAGGCCATCCAAGGAACAATAACACAGTGGAGGGGGAGGCAGGCAAAAGCATGGACCTGTCCCTTCTGGGACCATGCTGCTGGCCAGTTGACTCACAAGAAAGTTACAGTCTGAATGGGACTATCAAGAAACACTAAATTTTCCTCCTGTTAAGAATAAACACATAGATAAATCATTCACTCATCAGCTATTGCAGACTGCAAGAAAAATCTCAGCAATTTTCCCCCTGAATGGTCTGGCCAGTTTTTGTCACTTAGGTTAAAGTCAGAAAGGTGACAGAGGAGATGCCTGTATCCTGCCTCCTGCTCCACCTCAGACCTGTGGCTTGTATTCCAGTTATAAAACAGGCACTGCTCTCAATTTCCAAACTCCCATCTTTCAGCTGAAGCATAGATTTTTTTTCCCTGGCATTTGTTCTACTTCAGTGCCCAGGGTATAACTACACTTCTTGTGTTTAAAATGTGTCTATCTGCCATCTGGAAAGCAGGCAGAGACCTGTACCCTTGCTCTGCTCCTCTCTGTCTGCAGGCACCTGAATTTAAGCACACAAACATTTTAATCCATTTTCCCTTCTCCCTTCCTTGTGCCTGAGCTGTTTGACTAAAATCTGAGCCATTTCTCAGGGGCTGTCTCACAGCCCAGTCAACACGAAGGGAAGTGGTGCCAAAAAAACATTTCTTTCTGATCTGATTGTTTGTTTTCTTGCCTTTCCAGTTTGGGATTTTTGACAGGGAGCCATGTGAAACCAACTGCTCATTGTTTACTGGGAAGCCTGTGGCTTCATTTTAGTCATTTCACTCAAAAAGGCCTGAGGATTCAATGAAAATCAATTAGCTTGCTGCAATAGCCTGTGCTTCCAGAGCTCTTTGGTGTCCACACACAGGGGGAAGACAATACAAACAAGTGCCCTGAGGGGTCATTGCTGGACCACACCAAGGATGCTGCTGCCCTGCCCAGTTACCTCCTTCCTGTCCCACAGAACCTCTCTGCTCCCCATCCAGAAGCTGAATCTGATCAGGAAGGTTTGGAGAGAGGCACAGCAGGGCTGGGGGCCCGAGGGTGGGCAGCCCAGGTCCATCATCATGATGGCATCTTCCCATCTCCTCCAAAAATCAAACCATCCCCCTCATGCAGGATGGGCAAGACCTCATCCCAGGGTTGCTGCAGACCTTTAAGAGCCAGAAATCAAGTCACCTCCAGCAGTCCAGTAAACAAAAAACAAACATTATTATTACCTTTGTCTTTAGAGTTCCTGAATCACAGTATCTCATTCACTTCAGAACACCCATCTGGTTTTGTCTCAAAAAGTTCATCATTCCCCAGTTCTGTTTTCTCTGGACCAGGTTGGTTGGGTTGCAAAGGATGAATGGGGCCTTTTGGGGTCGGCAGCAGCACGAGCAGGACAGTGGATGTTGCAGGTTGCCCAATCTGCCTTAATTCCCCCCATTTTTATTAGCCCTGGCTTAGGCAGAAGCAATTGTCAGGCCCAGCTTGATCCTCACCCCAACTTCCAGACCAGGGAACCACATCAGCCTCGCAAGCCACACGATGCCCTTGTCCCACACAGATCTAACCCACGTGCCTACAAAATCCCCTTATCATTGCAGGGGATGGTGGCTACACAGCTATTACACCAGGGCCTTAGGTAAAACCCTCCTGCCCCAGCTTCCCAGGAAGGCACCAAGAAAGCTGAAGACCCCCAAGTAAAAAACCAAGAGCCCCTCAGGCTGCTTCTGTGGGGGCTGATCCCTCCTGGGGAGCACGGAGGCACCAGGCAGACAACACCTCCCAGAGCTGCTCAGCCTTTCAGGCACAGCTCCAACACAGGATAAACAACAATATTAGGAAAATAATGTCTAAACAGATCCAAATGGGATCCTCGTGCCAGCAGGCAGGCAGGGAGGGCTTCTCGCTGCAGGAGACACCCAGGGACACCTCGGAGCTTATGATGCTGAATAGAGGGGGTGTGGGTTGGTTGGGTTTTGTTGTTGGGTTTTTTTTTAATATCTCTCTCTCTCCTCCTGATGCAGCTCATCTCAATCCCAGTCACCAAGCAGTCTCTCCTCTGCTCCAGACTTTTTCTCTCCTCATTATAAACCCAGCGGGACACATCAGGCTTCTCGGGATGCACATCACCTCTCAGAGAGGTACCTTGCAATGTTCTCCCCTCTGTTCCCAGAGGAAAATTCATATTTTATCCCCAAGGGCCCCAGCTTCAGGCAAACCAGACAGAGGCTCCATAAACAGATCCTGCATGCCACCTCTTCCCAGGGACCAGGGTGCTGGAGCAGGGGGTGTTTGGTCACCCGGGATCAGGAGGGGAGCAATGGGTGAGGCAGCACCCCCAGAGCTGCAGATGGGGTTCCCCATGCTCCCAGCTAATCCCCAAGCTGCTCCCACTGCACCAGCACACATCCTAACCCACAGCTATGCTACATCCCTCTCATCCTGCTGGCTGGAGCTGTTTGCAGGGGGGGTTAAAACGAGGGAAGCAGCCAGCAGCTTCTGTGCTCACGAAAGCCAGGTCCCTGAGCTAGCTCCTACAGCTGGATACTGACAGAGATGCTGGGAATGACATTGCAAAGGGCCTTTGGGGAACTCCATACCCAGAGCACGGGGCTAAACCCAGGGGAAGCTGGTAACCACCGAGACAAAGCACCAACCTGCAGCCCTAATTGCACATAAAATCACCAAAGCTGGTGGCCAGTGTGCCAGGCCAGATCCCAGGCACCTCCCCGTGGCCAGCAGGATGCTGGGATGGGCTATCAGGGCAACCCAGGGACTAAATGTGACTTCCTTAGCAGACTGGAGAGCCTGCTGCTCCAGCCCAGGGCATCAGCAAGGCAAAGGCAGCAACAAAAGCACATCTCATACCAATAGAGAAGAGTACAGGAGTCCCTTTTCCAGCCACGGCCAGGCAGGTGGCCTGGGCCATGGCAGTGACCTCCCCCGTGAGGGTTACACACTGCTCTAGGACAAGCCTGCTGGGATGAAGCCCAGATTGAATGCTGACCATGCCCAGAGAGCATCAGTGGCCCCACAACTCCATGAGGAATGAAGATTAAGAGGGCAGAAGCAATACAGGAGTGATGGGTGCCAGCAGGTCTCAGCTTTGAGCACAGCCTGACACCCAGCTGAGGGAGAGCAGGAGCTGCTGCACTATTTTTAAAACCTAGAAATTCAGCCCTGGATTGAGCGATGAAACCAGGAGAAAAGCAATTGCTCTGAGGAGCTGAGCCCAGCTGGGTGCCTCTGCTCCTGCCTCCCCCAGCCCCTGGGGGACCCACCCCAGCCCACCTCACCTCACCCAGAAAGCTTCTCCATTATGTATGTCCCTTGGGTCTCACCTCATAGAGAAGATGCCCAGGGCTGCCTGCACCACCTCATGGGGAAAAGCAGCTGGTAGCCAAAGGAACAGCAGAAAACACCCATCAGATCCAGAGAGCTGTCTCCAGAAAAAAGAGATGAAGGCTTTGCTCTGAGAAAGGCAGGGAGAAGCCTCAGGTTTTCACCCCAGGATTTCAGAAGACTCATCCAGTTTGCTCCACTGCCTGTTTCTCCACACACACATTCCCTTGCAGTTCACATTTGGGCAGTTTCAGCTGAAGGCAGCAAGGAGCCGAGGATGCTGTTGCTGGGAAACTGTTCCAAAGCCCTGGCACAAGGAACACCTTCAAACACGGGGCTGGTGGTGCCCGAGCTGCCACCAGCAACAGCCCCTCCATGGTCCCTGCATCCAGGAGGATCATCTGCTTGATCCCAGCCTAGCTGCACATCCCATCCTTGGGATGGGATACACAACACTGCTGCAAACCAGAGCAGCATCTCTGCTCAGCAAGAAAGATTTCAGGTCGGGGTATGCTGGATCCCATCAAAGGCTTTGCCAGGTCCCTGTAGGCTTGGTTACCCCAAAACCTCCCCGATGCTGGGTTACATTTGCCCCCCCTTGGGCTGCAGAGGCCTGGAGCAGCTCCTCCTCTCCATCTGTTCTGCAGGAGCAGTGGGTGCAGGGCTCAGCATCAGGCACCAGATCCCTGTCCTTGGGGACCACAGGGCTCATTGCCACCAGTAACTTCAGTAACATCATTCTTTGTTATTCTACAGACCAGAGACAAAACTGCTAAGTGGCCACATTTCTCCTACATGCCCCTGGGAATGTGCCAGGCTCTGTAACAACTTTTGCTCTTCTCTTTCCTACATTAAAAAAAACCCCATCCTCCCTGCACCACCTCTATGAACACACCACACTGCACGTTTTGCACAGGGCTGGGCTCAGATCTTCCATTTCATTCCATGCCCACACCCCCCTGCTGAGCCCCACCAGCTCCAAAACCCAAAGCCACCCCCTGGCAGGGCATCCCCAGGGCCCCAGCCCCATGTAGGTGCTGGGGTTCTGCCTCCAGAGCCAATCTCTGCCTCGGGAGGACAGGGCTTGCTGCCTGCAGGAGACAGAGCCCTTTCACTCCTTGCCAGCTCTGCTCAGTGGGAAGCCAGCTCAGCACAGACAGCAGGTGGTTAAATGAACATTTGCCCCACAAGAAGCTGCCTTGAGGGGTTTTGTTGTTTTGGTTTGGGGTTTTTGTTTGTTTTCTGAGCTCCATCCCTTTCCCAAAATGGTTTAAGGGAGTTATGATGAGCACATCACTCACTCCTCTTGCTCTGAACCCTGCTGCTGTGTAGCTGGGGTGCAGCCACCCTCCTGCTGCCAGGCAATTCCCAGCCAGACAGCACAGGGACACTTGGGGCTAGGACTGCCAGAGCTCTGAAACACAAACCTTTAGGGTTTAGGGCAGCAGATGACCCAATTGATGGGCATGAGCCGGGGATGGCCTCAAATGTAGCAGAAACATCCGGGGTGGTGAGTGATTTACACCAAGGCAGTTTTTACCACATCCCCCAAGGAAACTTCTCCCTCGTTTCTTGCAAGAAAGGGAGGACAGCTGAGTGCAGCCCCTGCTCAGCCAGCAGAACTGTTTGCCCAGCCCATGATTTGGCTCCCCAAGGGATGAAGGATGCTCATCATGGCCCTCCTCCCACTCCAGGCTGAGCAACATCTGCACATGGGGGGCCCTGATCTCAGCTGGGGCCTCCGAATGCTGCCATGGAGCACAAATAAAAAAGTGATAATGGGAACTGGAGGGTGAATTAAACATATGAATCACTTCCTCTCCTGGCTTTTCCTGCTCCTGTTGTTTCTCTTATCCCCTCAGAAAAAGCCCAAAGAGAACACTCATTTCCTTTCCTCCCTGCTCTGTGATGAACACTGAGGGGGGTGCTTTTTCTCTCCTCATTTTCAACCAACAGCAGCAGAGCTGTGCTGATGCTCCCAAGACCATTTCCCCATTACACGGTGAAGCAAAGCCCTCGGGTGACTTCAGCAGGAGCCAGAGCAGCCCCTCCTTGCTCCCACCAGAGAGCAACAGCCCCAGCCCAGGGAGGTCAGAGCTGTTCTGCTGTCTCCATTGTAACAGAACCCAACAAAAACAGCAGCTCTGAATTCATACCAAAGCACAACGAGTTCAGAACAACAGACACATCTTTTATTTTGGTTTTAGATGCAATATGCAATTAACCTGTGGGACTCATCACCACACAGCTAATTGAGAGCAAGAACTCCAGGGAAGGCACAAACAACCCAGCAGTGACATGCGCAGTGAGGAGCATCCCTGCTGGCCAGGGTTGGGGAAAATTATCCCCGAGGTGGGGGATAATCCCCCCCCTGGTGGGGACAATCTCCTGCTTTCCACAGGAGTGCCCTCCAGAGAGCTGCTGCTGCCCAGGGACTCGGGTGTTCTGGCCAAGGACGTGGCCTGGGTGCTGTTTTGTCAAAAGCCAAGGAGCTCCTGCAACCATTCCCTGCTCCAACAACTGCAGCTGGTGTCACCCTGAGAGCAGGGCTGGGAACAGGCAGGGTCTGGGTGCCACACGAGGACAAGCCTTGGAGTAGGGTACCTGCCAGCCAGGGAGTGTCACCATGTCACTTACAGCACATGCACCACGCTGGGACAAGGACACACCAAGCCTTGCTCTTTCTGTCCATGTTTCTCTACACCCACCCAGTTCTGAGTTCAAGGCAAGCTCCCATCAAGCCCAGAGCTGACATCACCAGAACATCCAGAAAGCAGGAGGCCGTGCATCCTCAGAGCCAGGAGGGCAGCTGGGCTCTGCAGACCAAACTGAAGCCCCCACAGCCAGCATGCTTAGAGAGGTGGAAGAGAACAGGGCAAGCACGCAGAAATGCTCCCCAAAATCATCTCCCAGGCTCAGCAGAGTGTCATTTTTATTTATTATCCCTCTGTGGTTTTTTGTCCACATACCTGGAGCTCGTATGATTTTTTTTTGTTGTTGATCATCCACAGCAGCAAGGAGCCCCCTGCTCACCCCCACTCCACAGAGCCTGTATATCTGGACCCTGCTGCTTCCATCTGAGGACCCTTAGATCTTAGAGTCCAAACCCAAGCAACTCCCCCACACTCTCTCTGGGTCACCAGGAATTTCATAGCAAATCAGCCTCCTTTCCCACCCCCCAGAAAGCCCCTAGCAGGTAAGCTGAGCACAGCAGGTATCTCCAGCAGCATGGCCCAGAGCAGGGAAGAGCTGGCCAGAAGACCTGCCCGTGGCCTCCTCCACCTGCCAGGTGTATAGGATGGGGTGTGGAGCCCTCCTGATCCT
Organism: Heliangelus exortis; assembly: GCF_036169615.1. NCBI lineage: Eukaryota > Metazoa > Chordata > Aves > Apodiformes > Trochilidae > Heliangelus > Heliangelus exortis. The sequence continues at coordinate 29,390,311 of NC_092429.1, read as the reverse complement.
CCTCCAAGATGGTAACTGAGCTCAGCAGCTCTCCCCAGGCAGCACAGCAGATAATGATGCCAACAACCACCTCCCAGCTCCCTGGTGGCCCCAGTCCCTGACCCAGATGCCACAGGCTGCTCCTCAATGCAGAGGGTCCCTTGGAGCAGAGATCTCCCCAGGGAGCTGCAGAAGAGGGGAAGAGCAGCCAGGAGGCAGGAGTGACAGTGTCTGGAAGAGGTTGCTTTACAGCTCGAGCAAGAGAAGGAGAAAGTCATTAATGTCTATCAACTCATTCCACGCCCATGAGGTTTTTATTTCATTACTCTGGAGATGGCAGAGGGTAATTTATCAATCTGAGGAGGAGATGTTGCTGAACAATTAAAATGAATGCTGTGTCTGGGCACTGGCAGAGGGACAGCTGGTGAGGGGTGACAGGGGAGCAGGGAGACCCTGGAGCAACCAGGCAGAGAAACAGGTCTGGGGGCATGGTGCCAGGAGGTGACTTTGGGTACACCTACAGCAGGCAAGGAGCCAGATAGCTGCTGCTGGTGGGACATCTCACATGGCTGCAGGCAGGAGAGCAGCACAAGGGTGCAGAGGCACAGCAGAAGCAGAGCAGAGATCATGGGGTGGAGGCATTCATCCACAGGGCCCTCCTGACCTGGTCCCCGCAGCCTGGCACTTGGGTCCGTCACAAGTGCCTGGCTGCAGACCACTTTTAGCTTTTTTTTAAAGGTTGAGGAGAAGATGCCAAAACAGATCACAAAAGCATGTGTTCCACAGTGCTGGAAGAACAGAGCTTGCCTGGGAGCTAACAGAGCAGGGATCCTCCCCAGAGCTCAGTCTCCAGCCCAGCAGAAAGGGCCAACAACACTGCCAAGGGTGAAGACACCCACCCAACATCACTGAGACCTGACAACTTGCTGCATAAACCCTACACAGTACATAAACCCTACACAGTACCTACAACTGCCCCACGAGAGCCTCTCCCAGAGAGAAAGGGCCCCTCAGACACTCCCTCCTGCCAGCAGCCCGGGTGGGGTTTGGCCCAGCCCGAGGGAGAAGGAGCTGAGCAGAGGTCACAGACCCCTTCACCCCAGAGACCAGGCTCACTGCAAGGAAAGCCTCGAGGAAACGTTGAGTTCAGCTGATGCGAGATAAGCAGGAGGTAAAACAACCCGGTGCAATGGACCAAAAGTCCCTTGTGAGGGCCTGGGGCCAGTAAAAGCACCCCTGGGTGACAGCCAGCACTGCCTGCCCGGGGATGCCCAGCTCTCCAGCCTCCTCGGGAGCAGCTCGCCGTGGGCAGGAGCCCCATCTGCCGGCCTGGCCACGGAGGACACGCATCCCAGCTCCTCGGGAGGAGGGGACACCGCCGGGCACAGGGCACCCGGGGACCCTCCCCAGCTCCGAGCCGAGGCACAGGGGATGCTCCCCAGGAGCCAAGCCCAGCAGCAGCCCAAGCCTCACGGGGCCACCAAACCCTTCCCCATCACCCCACCTGCAGAAATCACCTGCCCTGCATGGCGAGACCACGCTTTGCTCTGCTCTCCTTGCACCCCCCAACACCCAGAAGCACCCGACCTTCCCTCAGACTCACCGGGGGTGCTCCAGTCAGCCCCCAGAACCACCCCAGGGGCTGAGGAACGAGCTCCCACCGACACCTCGCTCAAGGCCCTGGCACACCAAGCCCCAGCAGAGAAGGTGGGACGGGGAAACCAAAAGGCTGATGTCAGCTGAGCAGAAACACTAAATATTTACACAGGCTGCCATCAGCCCCCAGGCGGGGAGGTGGCAACTCTACAATTTAAATGCAAATGGAGTAACAATTTCTGCGTAACTAGAAATGCAAGAAAATTGCTTAAATATACCCCAAAGCACAAGGGCACCCCACACCCACACCAGAGCCAGGGTTGGAGTGTACAGGTACCTAGGGGGCTCCGGGGGGGGGGGGGAAATGTCCCCTTCAGGGCTACAGGAGAGCAAGGGGGGTGCTGTGGCATGGGAGGCATTTGATGGCAGCAGGATGCAATTACTCAAACCAGAATAAAATCCAGGCTCAGGGGCTCACAGAGGAGGGACAAGTGCAAGGTGACCATGAAACGGTGCCTCAAAACAAAATGCAAATAATCCCTTAGAGCTACTCACTTGCTGCACCAGCCACTGAAACACTACAGACACCCAGAAAAAGGACTCTGCTCCACCACCTCCGTACTGCAACAGCCACAGCCACACAGCACAGGGGAGAGACCCACCCTAAAACTCACTCCAGAACTTTGCACAAACAAATCTTACCTGAACTCCTTGTCCTCAGCAGTAAGAGGGGCAGCAGATGCTCCATTCAGCCTGACCACGCTGCCTGCCTTTGAGCACCAGCCTGCAGGCAGGATCCAGCCCAATACCCCCATCCCAAGGCAGCCCCCCTGGGCTGAGTTCAATTATAGCCTTTGTTGTAGGGTGTGGGTGGAAAGCCCAGATGGAGCCATTTAGGACCTGCCAGCAGCCTGTGGGCTCTGCAGGTGAAGTAATGGATCCTCTCTGCTGGATTCAGGGGGCCAAGCAGGCTGCAGGCAGTGGGGAAGTGGCTTCATTGGACACAGGTGCCCCAGGATAGGTGGGGGAGAAGGGATGCTGAGGGATGAAGGGGATTGCTCCCAGCTGGAGTGGCAGCCCAGGGGACACAGGTGAGCAGTCCCCCTTGTGCTCCCAGGGGAACTGAGATGTGCTGCAGAAATTAAAGCTCAGGTGTCACCTTGGGTAGCAACGGCTTGGGGGACAGGAAAGGACACCGAGCCACCCACTGCCATAGCAGCTCTCTCCAGGAGCTTTACACCTCCAGGAGGAAGCAGGCTGACACCATCACCACCCTGTCTGCCCCAGGGAATGCTGAGGATGCAGTGATGCCCGCAGGGTCTGGAGCAAACCAGCCTGGGAGCAAAGACACTGTCCCTCTCCAGTGTCACAGTTCCCAGTGACAGTGACACCCAGTGGGGGGTGTCTCGTGCTGTCCTCAAAAGAGGTGGCCCATAAGGAAAAGGCCACAACCATTCCCATTTTCTAAGGCACACGCTGAGGGACTGGGCCACCCCACAGGCTGTTGAGCATCTCTCAACAGAGCCAGGAGTGCAGGTTCAGCAGCTCTCTGGAGGAACCTGGGATTCCCCACGGGAGGACACACAGACACACAAAGCTGACAGACAGACAGGCGCTTCGGGGGTGCGATGGCACCTTCGGGTCTGTCCCGCGTGCTGTCAGTCTGGGGCCATGGGACAGCCCTGCCCACAACTGCCCGTGGGACCCCAGGGGATGATGATGATGAGCCAGAGGTCCGGGTTTCCCAGGGAAGCAGCAGCCGGCTTTCCTCTGCCAAGCTACTGCCGACCTCCACGAGAGGGCTTTGCTGCACAAGGAAAGGAAGAGCAGCTCCATTTACAGCCTCCTCCCAGCTCGCTCCTGTCTTTTCTCCACAACTCCTCAGCCAGGGCTCAGCAGGCATCAGCTGCACAAAGGCACCCGGATCCCACCCAAAACCCCTGCAGTGCTGTGCTCCTCTTTGGCCGTGCTCTGCCAGCATCCCCCGTGTCCCAGCGTGGAGCGTGGGAAGTGCACTGTCCCCACCCAGCAGGAATGGCTGGAGGGTCCTGGCCACCAGGGTGGTGCCTGGCTCCCCAAGCATCCTCTGCACCAGGAAAACCCAGGAGGTGCCTTGAAAACAGTAAATTTTCCTCTTTTTTTTTTTTTTTTTTTCTTTTCTTCTCTCCAGCCTCTGGAGGTGATGCTTTCCCACATCTATCACCAAGGCTGCTTCCAGTGAGCCCAGAGGGAAGGAGCAGGCTGTGACTGGGGCTGCAAGGCACTGGGGTGACCTGGGATGGGATCACAGCCTGGCTCCCCACTCAGCAGCAGGCAGCACACTCTCCCCCTTCCCCAGAGAGGGCCACAGGGACATAAGGGGTGGCTCCTTCCCTCCTGCCACTTGTCACCCGGTTTATTTTTAACATCCCTCCCTCCTGCTCCCATATGACCCCCCAGGAAAGTGTCTCCTGGTGCTCTTCCAGCACCATTCAGCCCCGTGCCACTGCTCTGAACCCAGGGCAGCCTGTCCCTCCCCACCTGGCCACCAACCAGGGACATCACGTCACACTCCCCTGGGCTGAAGGCAAACAATCTCTCCCTTGCCCTTTCCAGGTAGGGAATTTCATCGAGCCCAGCACACACAGGGAACTGCCTGGGACAAAGTCGAGCGGGAGGCACGCGTGGCCCCTGCCACCACAGCAGAAATCAGCTCTTTGACACAAAATACATCAATTCTCCCTGGAAAACCTGAGTGATGATAAAGCAGAGAGGAATTTGCTCTGCAAGGGGCTCACCGGTGCTACCCTTGAGCGACAGAGCCACGCTCCAAGAAATGATGGGAGAAGGATGCCATGAATATCCAGTGGGGTTTTGCCCAGCTCCCTCCAGCCGGTGTTTACACCCCTGACATTTGCTCCCCATTACTACAGAAGCCGCAGGGCAGGGCCATTGCCCGCCCACAGCCATTCCGCGAGTGGCACGGGCTGTTTACCAGCAGTGCTGCCACCAGAGCCAGGAAGGGAGCTCAGCCCCGCCAGCCCCACGCAGGGTAAATCCCAGCTTGAAAACACCGGACAGCGTTTCACGGCTCTCTCCAGCACCAGAGAGGTGGGAAGAAATCGCTGGGTTCTCCCCCCTTGCCTGTCCTTCCGTCCCTCCTGCTTTCCCACGGGAGCACTGCCTTCCTCCGGATGCGGCTCCTCCCGGCTCCTCCACTGCTCCAAGGGCCCACGGGGTCAAATATTCCCCCCTGGAGCAAGCAGGGCTGCCCACGCTGGCTCTGCCTGCCTTGTCCCCTCGTCCTCAGGGCTGCTCAGCCCTGGGGCAGGGCTGAGATTGGGGCACGGGGGGTTTCCCCCTTGCCGCGGCTCATTGTCCCTTAGGTGGCCCCTTATCCCTGCGGCTCCTTCCCGATGTTTAACTCCGGCTCCCCTAAAACGCTGCCCTGGGCTCGTGGCAGGTGAAAAAAGCACAGAAAACCTTCCCGCCTTGAAAACCTGCAGCCAGATTGCCATGGAGACCTAACACCGAGCAGCTCCCTCCCGCCTGGCCGCGCAAGGCGGGGATGCTGGGTACCCCCCGCACCGCGCCGCGGGGGCAAACCCGGCCCTGCCCTGCTCCCGGCCCCGCACCTCCATCCCTCTACAGCACAGCATGGGATGGAGGGAGCCGGGGCGGGCTCCAGCCCCGCTCCAGGAGCCGGTGCCAGGCTGCCTCCATCCTTCTGCTTGCTCAGGAAAGGGAGCTGAGCACCACACCCCCACAGGCACGAGGGAAGGAGGCACCCGTGGGACTCTCACAGACCAGACCTGGCGCAGTATTGGGGCTCCCACCTTTGCACCCCGCTCCGGACACACTCCCTCCTTCCTGCCTTCACTCCCTTTTCCTGCCTTTCCCGGCCTGCCCTCCAGAGCGAGCCGCATCCTTCCTGCCCTTGGCAGCAGGGCCGGTGTGCCCCATCCGCCCATCCACTTCCCCATTTCCCTCCCTGTTCCCCTTTCCCCACATGCACCCTCCCTTGTCCCATGCCTCCAGCTTCCCCATTTCCCATTTCTCCTGACCCAGGCCCACAGGGCTCTGCTAGCCATGGAAAGCCAGGGGCTTGCCAGAGCCAACAGCAGGAGGAGGAGGAGGAGAAGGAAGAGGAGGAGGAGAAGGAGGAAGAGGAGGAGAAGGAGGAGGGCAGCTGAGGCCAGAGCAGGCAAAGGGCAGAGTCCACTGGCGGACCCTTCTCAGCTGCCCTGGCGTTGGGGAGGTGCCTCTTGGTTTTTGAGTGCTTCCAGTTGGCTCCATGTATCCCAAACCTGGGGAAGCAGTGGGTTTCAGAGGGATATCAGCTGAGCAGATGGCTCAGAGATGCTCCGCAGCAGGTTTTTGGGGTGAGCACCCTTTGCAGCTTTCCCCACGTGGGTCTGAGCTCCATGGGGCACCGGAGGCCAAGGGAGAGCAGATCCAGGACTCAAGTCTCCTGCAAGCAATTTGCAGTGAGATCTTTTCCTCCTGCTCTGGCCGCTGCCAGGAAAAGCAGGAGGAAAATATTTCCCTGGGAATTGTTTTTGCTCCTTCCTCTGTGTCTGTACGCATGAGGCTCTCCTCTGCCGTGGACATGCCTCAACCTATCCCGAGGCTCAGATTAATCCCCTGCACCACCGGGAATGACAGCTGAGGTCAGATGCTGTCTGCAGAGGCGAGGAGGAGACCTTCCCCCTAGGAACCCACACATGTTCCCAACCGGAGCAGCCAGCATCAGGCAGCCCTGCCCACTGCCCCCAAGCAGGAGGTCCCCCCACCTGCAGCACAGGGACAGACCAGAGCATCCCACACAGGAGGGACAGCTCGCTGCTGGCAGTGATGGAGAAAGGTGCCAGAGCCCCAACCGACCACAGTGGGTCCCAGCATTCCAGCAGGGAAGGTGGGGAAATGGGGATGGAGGGAAAGCGCACCCACCACACGGTGCTCAAAGTGCTCACCACCACCTGGGAGCACCTGGGACAAGCTCAGGAGGGCTCAGCTCTGGTAAATGATGCTCTCCAGCCCCTGCCCAGGCAGTTTACCTTCCTCTTATCCCGCTTGCCCCTTTTACCTCATGTGAGAGCTTGGGAAATACATGATGACTATTTGCCCCTGCAGCTCCAAGCCCTTCCCTCCCCCTCTCTCCGGGCTCCAGCACCAATAAATCACGCCACTGGGAGAGAGGGCCAGAGGAAACCAGAAGCACAAAACCTCAAACAGAGCCTTTCCCCCCCCGCCCCGCCCCTGCTCTCCCAAGCAGCTCTGCATTTCATTACCGCGGCCAGGCCAGCCCTCGCCCAGCTGGGGAGAGGGAGAGGAGGGGGGGCCCTGCAGGGTTTGCGTCTCAGGAGCAGAAATCTCAACCAGAAGAGCAGAACAGAGCTGTTTGTGTTTGTAACTGCGTCCCGGCACTCGCCTGACCCTGCCTCTGGGACCCGTGCTGGCCTGGAATCACTCTCCTCTGCTGAGGTCCCTCTGTGCCAAGGCAACTCCGGGCATCTTCCAGCGTTTGTCCCCCTGCCTGGTGCCGACCCTCTCTCTGCTCTGCTCCAGCCTGACTTGGGTGCTCCTCAGAAGCAGCCCCGGGTTTTCTGCCAGCCCTGCCAGCGATCATCACTGCCTTTCCTCTACTCCTAGGCTGGGAGTGGCCTGCCCAGGCAAACACCCAGCCTGTCCCTGCCTGGGGAGCAAGGGACGAGTCCCCACTCCCCTGCCAGCACCCCATACAGCCCTTGCCTTGCTCAGCCCGCGCTGGGACCGGGGAGGGAGCTCCCTCCACCCACCCTAAACACACATTGGCAGAGCATTGCCGGCAAGCACAGAACATTGGAGACAGATGCAAGCCCCGCAGCGCAGCGAGGGCTGGGGGGGATCCAAACGTGCCTTTTGAGCCATCACTGAAGCAAGAAGTACTGTGCCGTAGTACTTCTACACCCCTCCCTCCCCTCCAAAACCTTGCTCTGCGGTTTAAGTCCTCAGCAAAGCATCCCTCCTCTCCTCCAGGGCTGCTCCCCCGGCGGGGAGAGGCCCCAGCAGGCGCCCAGCCCTGGCCTGCCTCCCTCTCCCCTCCCCGCAGCTCGCCGGATTCCTGAGCGCTGACACAGGATGCTGCAGCAGCGAGCCTGCGGTGCCTGCCCCCCCTTCCCCTGCCCCAGGGGAGGAGTGGACGGGCGGATCAAGCCCGGTCACACCAGGCCGGGAGGGAGCGAGAGCATCTGGAGCAAAATCCGGAGCCCCCTGCGAGCCCCTGGCTCCCCGTTGCCTCCCAGGCTTCCTCTGGCCTCTGCCTGGCCCCCGTCCCAGGCCAGACCTACATCCATCCCTTGAAAGGCTGGGATGATTCACACCATTAACACTCCCCTCGTTGGCCAGGGCCGGTTTTAAATCACTCCTTCTCTCCAGAAGGTATCCGTGGTGTGAGCCGCAGCTCATCCACCCGGAGCTGTAACCGGGGACAGCTCCTGGCTGCCTCCAGCAGCAGAAAAGCAAAAACCCTGCTGCTCACCCCCTTCACTGAGCAGCCTGGCCACACTCCAGGGTTCCCTCCACCGGCGTCTATCCCACCCTCCAGCTGCACTGAGGGATTTTCCCAGCACCTCTCTGCTCCCAGGAGACCCAGCCTGTGCTGGAGGGGAGCCAGCAGCCCAGGCGAGTGCTCACTGCTGTCACAGAAAGGTGAGGACCCTGCACCTCCCCTATAAGCCTTGTGCTCCTCAGCCCCGTGGGGCAGCTTCCATAGGAGTCACTTTCTTCTCTTCCAGGTGATGGAAGTTTTTGGTTTTATCGAGCTTATTTCTGCACTTCTCTTCCCCCTGCTAGCATTGGCCTGGGCAGCAGTTTGGGTTGTGAGCCTCTCCTCAAAATCCTTCCCCCTTTCCTTGCTGGGCTGTCACATCCTGTCACCCTCACCTCTGTGGCAATAAAAGGAAAGCAGGAGGAAAGCAGGGATTGAAGCAGCGTGATGGAACAGATGGATTAAGGAAAACAAGACCCTGCTTAGGTAAAAGTGGTTATAGAAATAAAATTTTAAAAGACACTGAAGGAGGGGGAAACCAAACAAAGCAACAAAGAGCAGAAAAGTTGATTCCAAAAGTAACACAGCATTGTCATTAAGGGCCTTTTTCAAGTGGAGGCTCATTTTCCAGCAGCAATGCAGACTCCACTGTAATGAGCCAAAGCTCACTAGCAACTCTCTCACCTCCACCATTTTTTCCAGCCCCCTCAGCAGCAGCAGGAGCAGCCTGCAGCTCCCAGGGAGCAAACCCCATGGGTTATCCCAGCACAGCCCCTGGGAAGGAGCAGCTCCAGCAGCCAGGGGGATGGGTCTTCTGGGGACTGTCTCACCTCAGATGGCTCCACAGAGAGGTCACCTCAGCCAGAGGCAGCTGCCTTGGCCCCTGTGGGCAGTCCCTGACAAATTTTCGGGGGCCAGCTGTAATTAAGGTGTTGCACAACTCCTCTCTGTAAGGTAAGATGGATGTGAGAGCTGCTGGTGACCCGTGCCAAAGGCAGGTTGGGTCTTACCTGCACAGGGACACCAGTGCCACCACAAACCAGCTATACCAGGTGCTCCCCCAGCAGTTGGGTGCCCAGAAAATCTTCAGATACGTAAAGATGCTCCTGAGAAACTTAATAATGGCCAAGAACAGGAGTGCCCCCCTCCCATTTTGGTGTTCAGGAGCTGTCTGCAAGCTCTGGACAAACCCATCCCCTCCCACAGAGGTGCTGGCAGCCACAGGGGCAGAAACTCCCTGCCCCTCTCCATAGGAAGGAAGCCATGCTTGGAGAGGAGCAGGAGGCCATTTCCATCCCCCAGCCCAGATTCTGATCCAGCAGAGCAATCTGTGCCCTCCAAGCAGGGCATTCTGCAGAGGAGGGCACTCCTGTAGGGTCTCTGTAGCCCCCTTCCTCCTCCTCCAGCTCCTGCAGAGGCCCCAAGGTGACCCTGTCTCCCACCCACCAGCCACACTGCTGGATTCACTTTTCCAGTGAAGCAGGGACAGCCCCTTCCTGACACCTCCCGAAGGTCATCAAGTGGAAAGAAATGTCTCATCACACGGTACTTCCTTGGTGTTGTACACCAGACTAAAATGGTTAAGTCACCATGAGGTGCAATTAACAAGAAAATTGAGGTGGTCAGACTTTTGCTTTTATGTTAGGACAGGGAGCTACTGACTTGCCCATGAACTGATAGAGCTCCCTCTAAGCCACCCTGTATCAGGCAGCTTCTCCCCGTCACAAGTCCTCCACTCATCCTTTCTAGTGCTCTGGGAAACCCATTTTTCAGAGAAACAAGGTGTTAACACCTCAGGCTGCAAGACCAGTGTGCCCTGTGTGGGACAGTGCTGCCTCCCTAAGCAGGGCCTCTTCCAGCCACACCAGAGCTTCACACTGGTCACCCCCTTGTCTCCCCAGCTGCTCCCCAGCTCACCGACCCAAACCAGGCCCCGGAGGTTCCAGGTATCCCAGACTGCACTCCAGAGCACATAAACATCTTCCTTTACTCGCCAGAGGTGCAATCCTCCTCAGCTGAAGAGCTGGTTAATTAGAAGCAGAGAAGCCTCTGGTGAATCTCTCAGCATGCAGCAGAGAAGAAAAAAAAAAAAAATGAAAAAAAAAATCCCCCCCACAATTCTAATTACACCGCCCCAGGCACTCCAGAGTCACTGTGAAGCAGAGGCCAAGCCTCTCTCCCCACCCCTCCGAGCAGGAACTTTAACCCAGTTACAGTCATACTGATAATGGGGGAAAAAAAAAAAAAAAAAAAAAAGGCAGCAGCCTGATATTCATCATTTTAACTACTCCACAAGTAACAGCGAAGAGGAGGCTCTGAGAAACGTCCCTGGCAGAGGAGCAGCAGCTGGCTGTGTATGGCCAAGACCCCCAGCCCAGGCCAAGGGGGAGGCCAGCCCTCGGCAGGCAGCTGCTCTGCTGGGATTTAGCAACTGCTCCCCACCCACGGCCCGTGACTCTGCACATGAGGGACTTTCTGAGTAAGACCTCAAATGCCACGGCAGCTCCGGAACTGGGAAGAGGCTGCAGCCGGAGGCACAGCCAGAGCACCTGGAAGGCCCTGGGAGAGACTCCAGCCTCCCTGACAGAAGTTTCCTTTCTTCCCAGAGGATCTGGACTCCAACCCACCCCAAGCCTCTGGCAAGGCAGGGTGGATCCAGCCACAGACATGCAGCAACCACACCCTGGCTGCTGCCTGCCCGGCTCCCCACGGCCCTCCTCCTCCTCCTCCTCCCTCCCTCCTTCCCCAAGCCGAGGGGGGCACAAGTAGGGACTAGGCTTATACGGTTGAAAATATTTAATACGTGTTGTACACGTAGAATTACATTTTATACAAAACGAGATACATCACCGAAAGAGAACACTGTACAAAAATCCCTACGGGAGCCCAAGCCTTTATACAACAAAGGCCGGGAGTTACCAAGCCTAACAAACAGGCTCAAGGACTTTCCGTCAGAGCGTCTGTAAACTTCGTTTCTCTCAAAAAAACAAAAACAAAACAAACAAAACAAAACAAACCAACAAAACAACCAAAACCAAACAAAAAAAAAAAAAAAAAACCACTTTTAAAAAGCACCATGTAATAGTTCTGACCTAAACCTTTCCAAAATAGAGACTTTATTTAATAAACTTAATACTTTCCAAGCTTAAAATATCCCCCGGCCGGAGCGCTCCCGGTGCTGGCGGCAGCCGGGCAGCCTCCCACGGGCGCCGGACAGGGCGGGGGCCCGGCCGGGAAGGGGAATTCCGGGAAGGCTGAGCCGGGGCGCTCCCAGGACGGGACCCGGAGGTGCCGGCGGGGAATGGGGAAATGCTGCTGCCCCCGAGGTCCCTCCCGTGCGGCGGGGCCGGGCGCCGGAACCCCGCGGCGCTGCCCGCCTTCCTCCGTCGGGCCAGGGCTGCGGGAAGGGGGGGGGGAACGGGAGGGGGTCACCTCTGGGTCCGGCTGCCCGTCCGTCGACAGGCACCCCCCCTTCCCCGCGGCGGAGGGCGAGTCTCTGTGGCCGGCGCTCAGAAGGCCACGATGGCCGTGCTCCAGGGGTTGAGGGTCCGCAGCACCGGCTCGTCGCAGCAGATCTGTCCCGGTTCGGCCGCTGCCTCGGCGGACGTCGCCGCTACCGCCTCGCCGCCGACAAGGGGCGGCCGCCGCCGTCCCTTGGGCTCCTTGCTGAGCAGTCCCGAGAAGCTGGAGCCGAAGATGCTGATGAGGCTGGCCACGTTGCCCGTCTCCATGTCCTCCTGCTCGTCCGGCGGCGGCGGCGGCGGTTCCTCCTCCACCTCGCGGCGGGGTTTCTTCACCGGGGAGCCCGCCTGGACGCGCTCGCCGGCGCTCCGCTTCCTGGGACAGTGCGGCGGCGGGAGCGTGGCGGCCACCCCGGCGGCGGTGGCGCAGTCCGGGCGGTTCTCCTCACCCCCCGCCGCCGCCGCGCAGCAGCAGCTACAGCCGCAGCAACAGCGCCGCGGCCGGGGGCCCTGGCATTCTGCGCCGGGCACCCGCGGGCCGCCCCGAGCCGCCTCGTCCTGCGGGGGCGGCGGTGTCGTCGTCTCCTCGCCGGCCGGCCAGGCGGCGGTGCAGGGCGGCGGCGGTGGTGGTTCCTCCTCGGGGGGCCCGCAGGTCGGCTCGGGCGGGCAGCCCGGTTCGCTGAGGTAAACCTGACGGGCGCTGCGCAGCACCAGCGACACCAGGAGGTTCTTGTGTAGCTTGAGGCCGCCGCGCTGTCCCCGCGCGCTGTAGATCTTGCCCAGGGAGATGCTGACGATCCGGTGCGCCTCCAGCTTGAACTCCATCGGGGGCACGGGAGGTGGGGCCCGCGGGGGCCCTGAGGAGCCGGGCTGTGCTGTGCTGGGCTGCGCCGCGCCCTCCGCCCGCACCCCAGCTCCGCCCGCCGCTGCTTCGCGCCGCCGACTGAGGGGAGCCCACGCGCCCGGTCGGCTTTTATAGGGCCCCCGCCCCAGCCAATCAGAGCGCCCCGCCGGCCGCTCCAACCGCCGGCTGGCCCCCGCGCGCCCGCGCCCGCCAATGGGGAGTCAGGGGAGCGGGTTCGAAAGCTCGCCCCGCGGAGAGCCGCCTTAAAGCGGCAACGCCAGAGCGGGGCGGCTGGTGGGCCCCACCACCCCAGAGGTGGCTGTGGGACAGCACCCCAGATCCGCCGCACCCCGCATTGGCTTGGTCAGAAAGAAAGGTGGAAGCGGGAATTTCGACCCAAACAAGTGAAACATTGCTGGGAGGAGGAGGGAAACCCAACCCTACCCAACCCAAGAGCATCCCCTGTTCTGCACAGGTTAGAAATGGTTCCCCAGTGCTCGCACCACTCTCTGGCATCTTGTGGTGTCAGAGAGGGAACTGGTGTTGGCTAGAGGGAGAAATGCACCTCTGAATACTTCCAAGAAAATCTGCCCCAGCCTTGATCAGAAGCTGCCAGGTGGAGATCTCCCTCAGGGGTCCAGCTTTGGAACTCAGAGAAACCCCAGGTTAAAGGAGGAAGGGCTGTAAGGGAGAGTGGGGGAGGACCCAGAATCACCAGAAGTGATGGGGACCATGACAGAGCCTTGGGGACTGAAACCTCACTTTTGCTGAAGCTGTGGAACACGATGGCAAGGCCAGCTTGGTGGCTGGGGACACAAGGGGCAACCCACCATCTCCAGACACAGCTCCAGGTAAAGCATACAAAAATGTTGTGTGTGCAGCTCCTGTTCTGGGAAAGCCAGGAGGTGTTTCAGGGCTTGCAGCAGGGACCCTCCATCTCCCACCTCTGAGAAACCACCATCTGCAAGGAGGACAGAAGTGAAAAGGCCCAGAATTAAGGAAGCATCAGTTTCCATACCCAGCTGACACGACTGCTCATTTCCATCCCACTATTTTCCAAGGGATTCATACACAGACTACCCAAAAGGAGAGCTGCAGCCTGTCATGATATTTTATTGGCAGGATCTGCCACCATGTCCTGGCTCGCTGGAAGGACACAGTGGTAACAAAGACCAGGCATCAAGATGTAGTTGACACAGCAGGAGTCATCCCCCCGAAAAAATCCCACATTTGGACCAAGTGTTCCTTTTCTTCCTGCTCCAGTGCAGCTGGAAAACCTCAGATGCTGCTCTCTGGATGTGGACCTGGGTGGGGGGGTTACATCCCAAAATGCCCACCTCCTCTTGCACAAACCTGCCACGCTCTGTATTTATTAAAGGACTAGACTGGAACGTGCTCAACCCCACAGCCAAAACATCCATCCCAGCTTTCCCCCTGCCCGTGCTGGGCCAGCCTCCCCCAGCTCGTGAGACCAGGACTGTCCCCTCCCGTGCCCGGCGTGGGAGGACAGAGGGATGGCAGCCCCAGTGGTGGGAACCAAGGGTTTCCAGACCTGTCAAACCTGCTCCCCGTGCCTCCCTGGGCCGGTAACACCCTGGCCTAAGCCCTGGGGTCAGTCTAACCAGCTGGGGCAGGTCTGGGCTGGGATGTTTGGGGCTGCAGTCATGTCTCCTCACCTGCAGCCAGCATGTCTGCCCACCACCACCACTGCCCCCTCCACCACACAGCCTTTGGCTGTCCCCAGGAGTGCTGCCCCAGCACTGCTGTTCCCAGGGTACAGCCACCCGAGTCCTCAGCAGAGGTGACCCCGGCTAGAAGGACAAAGCTGGGTTTGATACATCTCAGCTGGTTTTATTCCCAGCTCAGGATGTGGATGAAGAGCAGAGGTGCAAAGCCACCCCAAAAACTGAAGGTGGGTGGAGGAGACCAGGTGTGAGAGCTCTGCTGAGTAAAGGTGCCTGGAGCCGAGTGGACTGACCTGTTCTGCTGCTCACTGCCTCACCCTCATGGCATGAGCCACAATTTCTCTCCAGTTGCCACATTTTGGCTACCTACCCTGCTCAGGAGTGGGCAGGCTGGCAGCCTCTCCCCTGCCCTGGCCAGGGATAAGCGTGATGGGGACAGCTACCGAGCAATGGGGATGGGTACCGAGAAATCGTTGGGTACCAAGCGGTGGGGACGGGTACCGAGCGATGGGGGTGGGAACCGGGCCGTCCCTCAGCCCTGTTCGTGCTCATACCGGGGACACCGAGAGCGGGCAGGGAGGAGCAGAGGTCACACCATCAGACAGCAGAGCTGCTGCCCGGTCCCACCACTTTCACCCAGCAACACGGCCCCAGGCACAACCTCCGGCGGGGTGACTGCCCCCAGCCTTGCCCCTGCCTGCACCTCATGCGGAGATCCGCTTTCCCAGGGCCGTCCGGGCAGGAGCAGAGGGCAGGAGGAGCACATCGGGGCAAGCAGGGACAGTCCCGGCAGCCCGTTTAAGCCCGGCGGTATTTTGGTGGCAGCCCTGCCTCTCCCTCCCAGGCTGATGTCATGCGTGGTAACTTTGAGGCTGAGTCACACGGCAGCTCCTGAGGTCAGTGCCTGGGGTGCTTTTGTTGTCTGCCTGCCCGCACCCCCAGCCCGGCCCCGCCGCCGCCTCACCCCGCTGGAAGGGGTTTGCCCACCCAGCCGGCCATCCCCGGGGTACCCTCGGTTCGGCACCTCCGGCGTACCCAGGGTTCGGCGTGGCGTGGGAACCATCACCTCGGTGGGTCCGGTGTGCCCGGCGCTCCGTGTCCATGGGTCTGCCCGCAGAGGGGGCATTGCCCGGCGGGTCCAGGGGGGACAGAGGAGGCGGAGGGGGGGGGTGAGGGTGTGACAGGCGCTCTCATCTCCGCGTGTGATCCAACCCCGCTGGAAGGGGCTGATGAACAATTAACAATCCTCCGGCTCAGCTGCTGTTTCCCGAAATAGCTCTGGCAGCAGGAGGAGGAGGAGGAGGAGGGCGGACGGACTGGCAGACAAAGGTGGCCTCTCCGCCAGCAAGCTGCAGCCGGGAGCCTGCCCGGCAAACCGAGCAGGAGGAGGAGGAAGAAGAGGAGGAGGAGAAGGAGGAGGAGGAGGAGAAGGAGGAGGAGGAAGAAGAGGAGGAGGAGGAAGAAGAGGAGGAGGAGGAGGAGAAGGAGGAGGAAGAAGAGGAGATGGAAGAAGAAGAGGAGGAGGAGGAGGAGAAGGAGGAGGAAGAAGAGGAGGTGGAAGAAGAAGAGGAGGAGGAGGAAGAGGAGGAGGAGGAGGAAGAAGAGGAGGAGGAGGAGGAGGAAGAGGCAGCCCCAGAGGCCAAGCAGCGGGGAGCCCGCGGCCCCACCTGGGAAGGGAAACAATGCGAGATAAAAGGAGCTCGGGGCAGGAAGCAGCTTGCGGTACAAATCGTAATTGCGGAGGGCTGCGCATACCAACCGGAGTCTCTTTCGGAGGCGTTAAAATCCGCCTCCGATGGCGAGCAGAGGAGGTCGGCGCCAGGAAGCTTCATTCTGGTTTTTTTTGGTGCTTTTTGATTGTTTGTTTGGGTTTTTTTGCGACGTGTCATCTCGCCCGGGAGCGGGGCGGGGGGCTGCCCGCACCCCCAGACGCAGCAGCCGAACCCGGGCCGCGGTCCTCGCTGTCCCCGTGGCGACAGGGTGGCGGGGGCCGAACCGGCACCGCCATCTGGCACCCGGGGCGGGGGGGCTGTCCCCACTGAGGAGGATGTGGTTGGCGAGATCCTGTTTCGGCGCCTGTCCCGGTCCCCGTCCCCACATCCCCCCCGCCCCCGGCAGCCCCTCGCTGTCACCAAATGTGCGCGCCAGGCCCCCGGGGGAAGCAGCTGCTGCCAAGAGGTGGAAAAGCCCTCGGGGCAGGATGGATGGTGAGGTTAGGGTGTTCTCAAAGCCCAGCCTGAACTCATCCATCACTCGCTCCCCTTGGCGGTCCCAGCGCCCCATCTCGGATCTGGGCGCATCCCCAGGGATTGCTGGCGGAAGCGAGGGAAGCGAGAGAGGAAGGTTTCTAAAAGTAGATTAATTAATCCGTAGCCCCGGCCAGAGTGAAGTTTTAGACGTGAATAACCCACATCTGAATTATCAAAGAAGCAGGCAAGGATCGGGAGGAGGAGGAGGCTTCTTTGGGACTGTTTTGTTTTCCCTTCAGAAAAATCGATGATTCACATGGATGCAGCCTGGACCTGCCCCAATCGGATATCGGTAACTAATCCCCCAGGGTTCACAAACGCCCTGGTTTATCCGTGCTTGGAGATAAGGTCAGAAGAGCTGGGAATCATCCCAAAGCCCAGCCAAGGCCACTAACCGCTAATTGCTGCCGAATGACAACCAAACACAGCTTGCAAGCCAAACAAATACAAACAAATCAATATAAACCTAACCCAAAGGTGGAGAAGCAGCTTCTGAAAGACCCTGAAACCACAGCAGGGTGGGAGCCAGCAGCAGAGCCTGTACTAGAAAGCAAAGGGGTTTTCCAAGGCTAAAACCCCCTGTCCTCTCAGCAGTGTAGATACCCCAGGCAGGCAGCACTCCCCTCCTGCACCCCTTTTTGTTCACCAGTGACCTGGGGTTCCCCCTTTCCCCTCTGCATAAATGATTCACAATTTCCTTTCCCTTTCTCCAGTTTGGGATTTCCCTCTCTGTCCCCAGGGACCTGTGACCCAGACCCCCTGCCCCTCAGAGATCTTGCTACTCCTCTAGCAGCTTCTCCTAACACAAAGAGGGGGGAGGGAATTCCCACTCCCAGCTATCAGCTTCTTCAGGCAGCCATTTCCCTTGGAAAAATGTGGCCTCACATCTTTCAGGGTTTTCTGGAACTGGCTTGGTTTTCCTGGGGAAAAAAAAAAAAAAAAAAAAAAAAAGGCATTTATTTGTCCAGGGTTTCCTATCAGACAACCCTTCTATTGTAGTCCACTTTCCTGTATTTTTTTTTTTTCCCCTCTCTGATATGGTCCTGTGCCATTTCCAAAAATGTAGGCTGCCTTGTGTCCAGGGGGCAAAGAGAAGGACAGCTCTGGGCTGCAGACACCCCTCCAGCTGCCCCCCAGCAGGGTCTGTGCTTTCCCCCAGAGCCCTTTGCAGCTCTTTGTAAAGCAGAAGGCAGACTCACTGGCACTCCCCTGCAGCCCAGCATGGGGTTAAACATCCCAAATTAATCCTGAGAACTCCAGGTGGAGCCAACCCAAGCCACAGTTCAGCAAAAGGCAGGGTAGATCATCTGCCCAAAGCAGTCTCAGCCTAATTATTTTTTGTTTCTCTCCCTGTATCTCAATGTCACCTTCCTTGCAGCTGGCAGGCAAATGATGACTGCAGCCCTCTGCACATCCCAGAGCCCAGACCTGTCCTCTGTGCCACTGCTTCCCACTCAGGGGTGACAGGGAGGGTGTGCACTGATGCTCCTGAGCCACGGAGCCGTTATCCTAGGAAAGAATCCCTGCTAATGGAAAGGGATACCAGGGCCTTGGGACCACGAAGTGCTTATTAAAAGTCCAAAGGTCTGCCAGGAGGGAACCTGCAGAAGAGCAGCCACCTCCAAGAGCAGCAAGGGCACATGCTGCCTTTGCTCAGTTTTGGTTTACTATTTATTTTTCTTTCCCATTTTCATCTTCAGTAAATAACTGATTGCTCAGTGTGCTATGATGAGCAAAATAAATTTTCTCCAAAACAACCCACATTCTGAACAGTCATCCTGCATCCTACCATGAAGTATCACTTCACAGTTGCTTGTTTATTCCATACTTGCATTTTTACCATTTTTGTCTGGTTGCCCAGGCAGGGATTTGCAGTGTCCTCTACACACAAGCCTTGCTGTCTTGTGAACCCAGTTCTTGTTAGACAACAAGAACTTGCAAGTGACAGCAACAGGAGGAAAGCCACAACCACGGGAGAAGCTTTGGTCAGGCCTCCCTTCTTCCCTGACAACTCTAAGCCCAAGAGAACCTGTCAGCTCCAGCATGGAATAGCTGTCATCCAAGACTTCTTGGCACAATTTTTCTTTTAACACCTCAGTCACTGAAGTCAGGGGATTTTGCCAGCACACCACAGATCAGTAAAAATGAGGAACTTTAGTTACAAACACGGAGGGGCCACGAGTGGGTAGGATTTGATGGAAACCCACACTGCCTGCCACAGCATTCAATATTTAGCTACTGGTTCCATGTCAAGTTCTCACTGCCTTAATCCTCATCTTACAATAATCAAACGACATCTTCAACACCTTTCACTAAAAATGCAAAGGAGGGGGAAAAACTCCAAAGCCTCTGAAACCCATTCACTTTGTTACTTCTTTCTTTAGCTGTGAAACCTTTTCTGGGCGGGGGCAAAAATCCTCTCTGCTTTTGCATATCCAAATTCAAACCAATCCAGCTCTTCCCTGAGAGGAAAAGCCATCACTTCCACACCAAATGCACGTTCTTTGCACCAGGCTAGGGATCTCACACTCACACACACTGCAGAAGTTTTCCTGATAAAAGTGTCAGCCCAGTTCTTCCCTGCAGAGCTTTGGGATTTTGACAAGTCGGCACTTTTTTGGCACAGAAGTGTTTAACCAGTGTTTAACCTGACCAATTCCTCTCACTGGGGAGGGATCAGTTTGGCCAAGCATGCTGAGAAGCCACTGAAATGTTCCCTGCTGCTTCCCAGCCAGAAATCAGAGTGGCCCACAAGAAAGAGCAAAAAGTGCCTCTGCTCTGAAAAAATACACAGCAGCATGGCTGGAGTGGCTTTCATGTGAAAATCTAAACCGTTCACTACATTGCATAAATTAATTCCCAACATCAAAGAAAAGGCTTGCTTTTTATTTTTTTTTAATTTTTTTTTATTCCTGGAAAGTTTGTGGCTTCCCTGCATTTTGGTAGTGCCTCCTCATTTTCAGCCCTCAACAGCTCTGCAAAGCTTCACACCATCGTGTCAAAAAAAAAAAAAACAAAAAACCCCAAACAATCAACCAAAACCAAACCAAACCAAACCCACTTCCAATTAAGTGAATAAAGTGTTCACAAAATTTGTTTGAGGACTTCTGAATCTCCCAGCTAGTCATGCACAGGGGCTATGGGAGCCTTTCCCTTTTTCTTTCCCAGCACAGTGAAGGCTACAAGGGATTCCTGGTGAGAGGGAGCAGAAGGGCACAGCCCTGGCACACGGAAAGGAGCACTGCAAACTCCTGGGACAGTGTTGGCAGGAGGAAACCAGAACTACTGAGCAGCTCCAGCCCAGCCCAAGCTCTCCTTGCCATGCTCTGAAACACGCTGGTGTTCCTCCCCTATTCCAGCAAGAAGCCCAAAGCTGCCAGAGGGCAAGGGGAATGGTGGAAACGTGGAAGGTGGGAGCTCTGAAGAGGGGGGAGCAGCACGGGTGGAAATCGTGGGTGGATTCATAGGGAGGACGAGGGCTCTGGGGAACAGGGACAGGCAAACTGGCCCAGTGACTCCTTGGCACTGTTTTTCCCTGGAGGCAACTCCGTGCCCTCAGCATCTGGCAGGGAACACCACCCCCACCCCCAGAAGCTGCTGACGTGGGACACAAACCACCCAGGGCACAGGATTTATGTATCTAGTTAGACACATAGTACCTAGTGGTAGAATATAGACAGTCTCTTCTGACAAATCTTGCACTGTTTTTTTCTTTTTTCCCAATATGTACTGGAAAAGGTGGTGCAGTAACTTAGATGATACGTTTCAGGAGTACCCCTCCACCACCAAAGGAAGTCAAGCACAAAAAGCAAGCAACTCAGTTTTGTCTTCAGACCTCATCCAGAGTACATGGGGGAATTTTGCCCTTTAAAGAGGGAAATTACACTTAGAGTTTGCATCTCTAGTTTATAATTGTTAAAGAAAAGTGCTTAGATTGCAGAATCCTGAATAACCACTGAATTATAAAAAACACAAGATAAATGTCAATGACTGACATTCACTTAATTTCACTTAGTCCCATGCCCTACAAACTGCACTTTTTTCTTCTTCTGAAGTATCAGCAAGTATTTTTCTTCTATAGCTTGGGCTCAGAAGTATCTGAAAAAAATATCAGAAGTACTATAAACTTGAATTCCCATTACAAGCTTAGTAATGGAGCTCCTGGTCAGCTTCTGTATCAGCCTCCTACTCTTACAAGTAAAAGTTATTTAGAACAAAACCCAGGCAGAGGTTTCAGCCTCAGCACAGCCAAGGAAGGGTTGGCAAACACAGGCCCTGAAGCTGCTGCCTCTTGCACCACACCTGGCAAAGCTGTGGCTTCCTTCCCAGGCTGTCCCCAGCAGCAGGCAGCTTTCAGAAACCGGTTCTACGTGTGCCACAGCCTTCCCACCACACACTCCCCAGTAAAGCTGCTGGGATTGCAAAAGCCAGGCATGCAGCTCCCATGCTGAGGAGGCATCTCTGCCCTTCCTAGGGATGCTGGACCACAGCCACCTTTGGGAAGAGCAGGCAGGGACACTTTGGGCAACAGGGTGAAGATTTGGGGATTAGTTCTGGCCAAGCCTTGGGAAAAAAATCGATCTGCCTGTGCAGAGGAAGTTCAGCCATGTGTGTGTGGGAACAACCCCCAGAGCTGCACAAGCTCCATCCCTCTCCTGACAGCTTTTCTGAGCCCTGGGGTACCTGTGCTCACAGCTGAGAGAGGAAACTATGGACCCCTGAGATGAGAGGGGGCCAGGGAACAGGGGGGTCCTCACCCTGGGGTGGGCAATGGGCTGTTCAGGCCCTGCAGGAGGGATGGGGAAGGAAGTGGAGCCTGTCCTTTCCCAGGGCAGGGAGGGGAGCAGGAGCAGGAGCAGAGCAGCCAGGTTCTTGCTCTCCCCTTCTTCCTCCCCCACCAGGCAGGAACACACAGTCTGTCCCAGACACCCTGGTGGGGACCGTGGCCTGGCAGCCAGGCCAGGACATGCCTAGAGACCAGGAGCAAAGACAGAAACATGGAGTCCCAGAACAGCACCTTGGAAAGGACCTCAAGGACATTCTGGTCCAACATTCCTTGTATGAGATGGTCCAGCACCCTGCCCAGCTGAGTCTTAGAAGTCTTCGGTGTCAGGGAATCCACCACTTCACTGGGGACATTATTCCAAAGTCCAGCTCTTCCCATAGTGAATTTTTTCTCTTTTTGTGTCCAATTGGGATCTCCCCACGAGGAACTTGTCTTACCTTTAACCATTGCTTCTTGTCTTTTCCAGATGACTCCTTGTAAAAGTGGAATACCCTTCTTTAGAGCTGCCTTACAAGTCCTGGAACACAGTGATAAGGTCTCCTCCTCCGGGCTGCACAAATCCAGTTCTCTCAGCCTTCCCTCCTGCACCAGGTTTCACAAGCCTTTGATCATGTCTGTGGCTCTTCTCTGGACCCTCTCCAGCCTGTCCACACCTTTTCTGCACAGTGGGGAGCAGAACAGAAGACAAGTGTTCCAGTTGTGGCCTGACAAGTGATGAATAGAGATGGACAATGACTTTTTTATCTCTGTTGGTCATGCCCTGGTTGGTGCTGGATCTGGTAAGACCTCACCTGGAGCATCCAGCTCTGGAGCCCTCAATAGAGGAAGGACATGGACCTGATGGAGTGGGTCCAGAGGAAGGCTACAAAAATCATCAGGGGGCTAAGGAGGCCAGGCTGAGGGAGCCAGGGGTGTTCAGCCTGGAGAAAAGAAGGCTCAGGGAGGGACCTAATAGTGACCTTCCAGTATCTGAAGGGGCTACAGGAAGGCTGAGAGGGACTGTGTGCAAGGGCCTGGAGTGACAGGATGAGGGGCAATGGTTTTAAATTCAAGAAGAGTAGATTAAGAGTGGATGTTAGAAAAAGTTTTTTGGTGTGAGGGTAGTGGAACAATGGAACAGGTTGCCCATGGGGGTGGTGTCCCTGGAGATGTTCAAGGTGAGGCTTGAGGAGGCTCTGAGTAACCCGACCTCTTGAGGCTGTCCCTGCTGACTGCAGGGACTGGACTGGGTGACCTTTGGAGGTCCCTTCCGACCCAAAGCATTCATTGATTCTATGCCACCCCCCGCTGTCTCTGTGCAGCAGCAGCAGCAGCACGCTGTCCACTCGTGTCGCGCCTCCCACCCCCAACCCCCCCGGGCCCCTTACCACGGAGCTGCTCCTCTCCGGACGGGCAGACCCCAGCCTGGGATCACGTTTTCCCGGGAGGACTTTGCGCCTCCCAGCACCGAGGGGGAAAAAAACCCCACAAACCAACAAACCCTCGGTCAGGCAGAACCCACCCCAGCCCTGTGCCGGGGAGCAGCCCTGATGGGACGGCCGCTCCCGCCCACTCTCCTCCCGCAGCAGCCGCCATGGCGCCCGCTCTCCCCTCAGGCGGCCCGGGGGGGGGCGTGGCCGAGCCCACCGCAGGCGCGGGGACTCCCGTGCGCAGGCGCGGGAGGGGAGGGGGCGTGGCCACCGGGGAGGGGTGGGCGTGTCCGGGCGGCGCGCGGGTCCCTCGGCGGCAGTGTCGGCGGCGCCATGTCGATGGAGGACCCCTTCTTCGTGGTGAAGGGGTGAGCACCCTCCCCACCCCGCCTCGGGAGATAACCAGGCCCTCTCGGGGGTCCTAAGGGGTTGGAGAAGGGGAAGGGAACGTCTCGGGGTGGGCGCGGCAAGGGAGGGACCCTCCCCCGCCCCCTCCCTTTCCCCCGCCGAGGGGTGCGCGGCGGCCGAGGGGGTCTGTGGGGGTGAGGGGGGTGAGGGAAAATGGCGGCCTCACCGCTTCTGAAAGAGGTGCGGGGGCTGCTGGGGCTTTCGGCGCTCGGCTCTTGACGCCGGGCACCCCAGCGGGGCCTTGGCTGGGGTGGCCGCCGCCGAGGGCCGAGCGCGGAAGGCCCCGGAGTGAATTTCTGTGGTGATTTCTCCCCGGAGCGAAGGATACAGAGGGGAGAAGGGAAGAATTGAGAAAGGGCAGCGCTGCCTTACCTGCAGGTGCTGGTCCGGGGTGAGGGAGAGCCTGTCCGGATGTCCCCGGGGTGGCAGTGGCTGGGGAAATGTCCCCCCGAAAAGGCAGGGCCGTGGTGTCCAGGTGGGAGGGTTGAGAGGAGCAAGGGTGGAAGCTGGGGAAGAAGCAGTGGTGTGGATGGTGGCCGTGGGAGGGAGGAAGCAAGCAGAGAGGGGCTGAACGAAGGCAAACACAAACAGAAAGTGGCCGAGGCGGGAGGAAAGGAAAATGGTAATTACTGAATTGCAGAGTCGTGGGGATTATAAGGGACCTCTGGAGATCATCTAGTCCAAAGCTGCTGGTAAAGCAGGCTCACCTGGAGCAGGTTGCACAGGATGGCATCCAGGTGGGTTTTGAATGTCTCCAGAGAGAGAGACTCCACCACCTCTCTGGGCATCCTGCACCAGTGCTCTGGACACCCTCAAAATAAAGATGATTTTCCCCTGTTCAGACAGAGCTGTGTTCTAGGTTGTAGCCATCATCCTTCATCTTGTCCCTGGGCACCACTGAACAGGTCTGCCCTTTTACATATTTATCAGCATTGATAACATCCTCTCAGCCTTCTCCGGGCTAAACAGACCCAGGTCTCAGCTTCTGCTTGTAAAAGAGATGCTCCAATTCCCTAATTGTCTCCATACGGCTCTGGTGGACTCTTCCCAGCAGCTCCTTGTCTTTCTTGTGTGTGGGATCCCAGAACTGGACACAGTACTGTAGGTGTGGCCTCACCGGGGCAGAGCAGAATGAAATAATTTAATGTATTCATAGCACCTTAGTCTCACAAAGTCACCCCCAGGCCAGCTTCAGGCTGGTTGTCTGCCCCACAGTGCAGTGAAGCAGCTCTGAGGAGCAGCAGAAGTGGGGAGAGCCATGTGTGCAGGAGAGGTGTGTGTGCAGGAGAGGTGTGGGAAGGGATGCTGCTACAGCCAGGGAAAGGGAATCACTGCCAGATTGATCTGGCCTGAAGGGGAAAAAATGCAAGTCTCAGTGGGTGGGGAGCAAACGTCCTGTCCAACTTTCCAGAGAGGCTCCCAGGAGGAGAGAGGGGATCTGCTGCCACTCCCCGTGTTAATTATTACCTGGCAGCTTGGGGTGGAAGGGGCTGGTGGAGCCGTCCAGTTTGCTTTCCTGGAGTTCCTAATGCCTCCCATCAGGACATCCAGCTCTGCTTTCAGTTCCTGCTCGTGGGTACTGCTGAAAGAAAAAAAGCAAAGCTCTTGCTAGCAAGTGATGAAGGGAACAAAGCTTAAAGCTTGCCCAGATCCCAAGTGCAGGCTGCTGGCTTTAGGGCATTAGATGTGGCAGACTCAGAGCCACAGCTGTGGGAGGAGGAGGGATGTGCACCAGGAGACTGCAGCTTGGCTGCAAAGTTGAATATTTCAGGCCGTGGTGTAACCTGGAGAGAGCTGCAGACCTGGCAGCCCTGCAGGGTGTGGGCTCAGCTCATCTATCCTGGGCTTCCCCCACTGCTAACCTGCTTCCCTTCCTGGGGGACTCACACCTGCATCTTACCTGGATGCTGTGTGCAAGCTCTCGGGCTGGTGGTGGCCACCTCTTCCACCAGCAAAGTCCAGCCTTGTCCCTCATCTCCCTCGTCCTGGCTCTGTGAAGCAGGGCTTGCAGTTCACAGCTGAGGACTGCAGGGTTGGTAAAAACAGAGGTACCCACCCTGCCCCAAACTCACAGCCCCAGCACATCAAAGCAGCAGTGGTGTCAGCAAAGTCTGCCTCCCCGTGCTGCCAGTGCTCTTGTCTCCAAAAAGCTTAGAGCAGCAGAAAAGACTTGGGTTCCCTAAGCCAGGATAGAACAGCTGTGTATTTTTTTTAATGCTGAATTAAAACAAACAGTGCTGCCCTCCACAACCTGCTTGGCAGTACTGTGGGGACAGTTGTTGTGATTCTGTGTGCCCTTGGGCCATCACACCTTGGTAGTCAAAAGCCTTGAGGGTGAAGCTGCTGGGAGCGTGCAGAACAGCAGCAGCCAGAGAGCCTCTGCCCTGGCTTGTCTGTGTGAGACTCGACAGAAACCCCCTAAAGACACAGCCCCTCATTCAATAGCTGACCTGTAAGCTGTTGCTGCAGGCAGGGCAAATCCTTATTTTACAAAAAATAACCCAAAACTTGTTTCAAGGAAAGCTGCTTGGGAGAAAGCTGTGCTTCCCTGCTCAGCTGGGCTCAGGGCTGTCCCGGTGTCTGATCCCTTCCCTTCTCTTCACTCACCTGGCTGCAGGGAGGTGCAGAAGGCTGTGAACACTGCCCAGGGGCTCTTCCAGAGGTGGACAGAGCTCTTGCAAGATCCCTCCGTTGCCACGAGAGAAGAAATTGACTGGACCACCAATGAGCTCAGAAACAACCTGCGGAGCATTGAGTGGGACCTGGAAGACTTGGATGAAACAATCAATATCCTTTTCGTGGCCCTGTGGAGGCAGGGGCGTGCTGTTCCCTAGCTGCACTAAACTTCCATGTACCAGTGCTTGCCCATAGTTACTTTTTGCAGAAGTAAAATCTCATTTGGGATGAGATTTTGCACGTGCATT
Source organism: Heliangelus exortis (assembly GCF_036169615.1). NCBI lineage: Eukaryota > Metazoa > Chordata > Aves > Apodiformes > Trochilidae > Heliangelus > Heliangelus exortis. The sequence goes on along the minus strand of NC_092429.1, from coordinate 29,364,462 downwards.
GGCTTTACTCAAACTGCAAATGAGAAATTACAGCAAATGTGCCTTTCTGTTTTCCTTTTGACAAGGTGTATTCTAAGATGCTCTGTTCTAGAAAGCCTATTGTGCTGTATGGATTTGCATTTCTGTGTAGTCAGTCATACTGTGGGCTGGCTTCCAGAAATACTCCTGTTTGCCTTGTCTTCACCTGAACACTCCTGAAAGCCCTGCACAGCACTGGAGAACCAAAAAAAAAAAGAAGCAAGATAGAAACCTCACATGCACAGTACCTTCCTGCCGTGCCTGGGCTTTTCCTCCAGCTTTTCATACTTTGCTGGTAAAATTTTGGGGCTAGGCACAGTACAGTGGCCACTGTTAGAGCCTCAGGGTTGGTGCATCCACGTGTGTACCCAGCACTGCTGGGGGGACACTCCTTGACTCGCTGCCCACGCATCGTCGAGGCAAACCCACGGAAATTCAACCTGGATGCCACAGAGCTGGGGGTCAGGAAAGCCTTCATCACCAGCACGAGGCAGGTGGTCAGGGTAAGGAGCCTGGGTCTGGCAGGAGCAGGGAGGGGGGCAGGGGGAGTGATTAAAGGATTAAAAAAAAGGAAAGCTCGTGACTGTTCCCATGCTGAAGCAGAGAGCAGAGAATAAACCTGCTGCTTGCTTGCTCTTAGGCTTCTTCCTCTGCCCCCTGTGCTCTCTCCTGGGCTGCCCAGACAGGTTTGGGGGTGCAGGTGCCCCGTGGCAGGCAATCCTTTAAGCCTTCACACCTCTCTCACAACAGCAAGCCTGGGAACCTGTAGTAACTGGGGAGGCAGAGCAAAGACCCTGCTGTCATGCAGGGGAGGCTGGAGCCTCCCTTCAGAGCTGGGAGAAAATCCTGCTCTTTCTGTAATCTTTTGTAGAGTTGGTTTTCAAAAACAGACTCCACTTCAAACACCAACAGATGGTTAAAGCCTGGTGTTACTGACATGGTGACTTCAACTTCCTACTGCTACAAAACAGTCCAAACAACCACTAGATTTATTTTTAACTTCAGGAAGATTTTTTTTTTTTCTTTTTATTTTAAGCTCACACTTCAGAAGCAAAGGGAAGCAAAAGGAGAATTTTAACAGCTTGGTGGTAAAAAACAGAGATGAAGCATCTTCCCAGAAGCTACACTGTCTGGTGACTAGCTGAGTTAGGAAGTTTTCTCCCTGTTAGTAGCTACACTGAACGTAGCTTAGTTTCTGCAGTCTTTTGTGACTCTGATGTTCCTGCTTCACAAAATGCATTTCTGTAGCTGCCAGCAAGCAGCTGTTACCCTACCTGCAGTCTGGATGCAGTTCCTAAGGTTTGCTGCCCTGGTCCAGAGTAGCAGGCAGGTGCTCATTGCCTTGCCCTTGGTGTAGCCCACTCCAGGGTCCTCTTTTCTTGGCTGGAAACTGCTGGCTAATGGGTTTTGAAGCAGCATCTCACTGTTAAATGTTAAATGAAACTTGTTAGTGGCACTGCAGCACCTGATGCACCTCAGCCTGTGCATAGCTGTTGGGCTCTGGAGCTCTTCAGTGCTGTGTGGCACAGCTCTGAGCAGGGGAAAGGGATCTAAATGTTCCAGTGGCATCAGAACTGTGTGGGTGGATCAACCTCTGCCAGGTCATATTGCTAAGGACAACTTGATAATCTCTGTAAAAAACAGACTGCTTTAGGTTGGGATGGGGAGCTTTCTGTGGCCAGTGATCTTCTGCAGGAGCTCATCAGCAAACTTATCAGCAACTGATAAAAGAGAAACCAGAGGCACAGTTGGAGAGGATGGCCACAGAGCAGGAAACCTCTCTCCTATGCAATATGAAAACAGATGGAACTGGCAATAAAGTTCAGGGAGTTACAGGCTTTCAAGGCCTTGAACAAAACAGACCTCCCTTATGTTCTGTTGGTGAGAAAAATATTTTAACACTACATAAACCGAATTTTTTGTGGCTGTAATAGGCAAAATTAGTAGTAAACAAAGAATATTTTTAAAAATACCCCATTGCCACTGGTTCTGGCATTATTAAAACAATGAAACTGGGTTATGCTTTCTACGATATCCTTCCAGACTCTTCAAAATTGTACATTTCTAAAGGAAATCTGCCTCCCCTCACTCAACCTAAAGAAGCCTGGCTGGATATAGAGATCACCCTGAAGCTGACTGTCACCTCAAATGCCATGCTGACATACTTCTTCTTTCATTGAACAAACAGGATATGAAGGACCAGATGTCAAACTCCTCCATGCAAGCACTGGCTGAAAGGAAAAACAGACAGGTGAGAGCCAGAGGTGGGCAAGTTGGGTGTGTGGTACCTTGAGGAGTCAGGCAGCTGTTGTCTTAAGGTGTGTCTTAGCTGAAGCTTCCATTTCCACTTGGAGGCCCCACGTGGTATGACAGAGTGGAGAATGTTGATCAGAACTGTGTAAAAGCTGTAATTGCAATATCTGTCCTGTCTGAAGTTCATCCCCTTAAAATCCTTTGCTCTGGGAAGGGCTTGCCTGCTGCATCCAAGCTGTGTTTGAACCGTGTCTGTTGTGCTGACCAGAGAAAGCTGTTTCTCTCAGGACATTGCTGCCACCCTCTTCCCAGCCTGTCTCTCAAAGCACTAAGTCAGCACTCACCATCTGTCTCTGTCTTCAGCTCTGCTTGTGTACAACTGGCAGTGTTGCATCATCCCGTGGAAAGGGGAATCTCCCTTCTCCTGGGGGTGGGGAAAGGCTCAGAATCCCTGTCAGTGAATGTAATCCTGCACTCTGAGGTATTTGGGAGCAAGATGTGGCAATATCCTGTGGCACAGCTGCCTCTCCTGGTAGTTAGCCATGGAAGATGGAAGAAGCTGGAGGAGTCTCAGGCTGCCTGCAGCTGTAACCTAAGGAACAGAAATAGATGCAGGTTGTGCTTCTCTCTGTGGGGAGGCTGTAAGGAGATCTCAGAGCTGCCTCAGTGGAGCTTGCTCTGCACTTCATTCAGTGAACTTACCTGGCTGCACCTTCTGGCAAAAATGACAAACTGCAACAAGGTACTGAGAAGCACAGAGCTGTTACTGAGTTGGTTATGGGGTTAACTGGTGTGGTGTGGTGTGGTGCTCCCCCTGCAGAACCAAGGCTCCTCACACCCTGCCTCACAGCCACCTCGGGGCGTTTCCTCTGCGCGCAGTTCCTGCTGGCTGCAGGAGGCCATATGGCCCAGCTCACCAGAGACATCTGCTCAGGAAAACTGACTTCCCCTCTGCTGCCTGCTCCCTCCTCCAGCCCCTCACCTTCCCTCCAGGCACAAACCCTGGGCTGCAGCTGCTCTTCCAGCCTGACTCAGTGTCCAAGAGGCTGGCAGGGGGTAGCCTGACCCTCAGGCTGAGGCTGGCAAACAGAGGCCTTTCTGCTGAAGCTGCACCAGAACTGCTGCACCACGTCAAGTAATGCTGCTTGAACTGGATATGAGCAGGAGCTTGCTCAGTGTCTCAGTGACAGATGAAGCCACGTGTTCTGTTGGCTTCCCATACAGTCAGTCCCTGCTCTGTCCTCGCTCCCCTTTGAACAGATGAACTGTGGAGAAAAACTCTGGGGTATTTTTTAGCCTGCCTGAGCAGCCCGGTCATTGCCTGGCCACTCTTCACAAAAACTCAGTTATCCCCTCCTGCCCACATCCAGAAGCTGTGAGACAAGTCCAGTGAGGGCTTGCCTTCCACACAGGTGGGCAAAGATCCAACTCAGAGTGCTGCAGGCTGCAGCTCCTCACCTGCAGGCCACCTTCATTCTCCAGCATCTGTTGATCCTGTTATTCCCCTTTCAGGGACCAGACTTCCTCAGCTGGAAAGCCACCTCTCTGCTCACATTGCACAAGCTTCTCCCTTCAGGTTGTAGAGCAGGTAGCAAGTGCAGTCTTGTCTGCTGGCAGCTGAATGGTATGCTGGAGAAACAGGGAGCCTGAATTAAAGAACATGAGCTGTGGTTGCACATTGCACTGTTCTATCAGCTCAACTGGTTAAGTTCTGTATCCAGGCCCTCCCAGGCCCCTGTCCTTAGTAGCACAGTGTTCAGTTCAAGCTGTGCACATGTTAACAAAAGCCCAGATACTCCCCAGCTTACACACCCTGGCACACAGCACTGAGCACATCTTTCAGTCCTTTGTGCTGTGCAGACCTCCCGGGGACCCCTTCAGTGGGCTGTGCCCCAGCTCTGCTGCTGCTGCAGAGGCTTCCCAGGCTGGTGTGCAGCCTGTGGAGAGGCTGTGAGCAGGCACCGTGGTGTTGCTAAGACCTCTCTACATCTGTTCAGGTGCTCCTGGGAGAAAGTGGGAGTCAGAGTTGGAGCTCTGGACCTGACAAATACAGCCGCCTGGACCGGGAGCTGCAATTAGCAAATTCACACTTCATCGAGGAGCAGCAAGCTCAACAACAGGTGAGGCAGCTGGCACCATGCAGGCTGAACACCTCTTCTTGCCAAACGGGTGAGGTACCGGCTGCAAGAGCCAAAAAACCCTCAGTCCTTGGCTGGTGTAGATCCAGGAGGCTGACATCACAGTGCTCTTCTCTGCCTGCAGCATACACCCATGCATAGATTGTACAGCACAGCTTTGGGTGCATCTTGGAGAAGAGATTTTAATGCTTGAGGCTTGGGTCTTCTGCTCTGTCCATAAGGCAAACAAGATAATCTGCAGGATGTAGCACACTATGCTTTAACTGAAAGGGTTGCTGAAATCCTTGGAAGAGCAGAAACATTGCAAACAGAACCCATTTCTCTTACACAACTTCCCCTGGTTAAAAAAGTGAGCTGATGCTTGCTGTTTGTGTGCATCTTCATCAGAACAGACTGGGAGCAGAGGAGCACTGTGCCTGCTTCCTCTTCCTGCCTTTGTCAGCCCCAGGTTTGTGAGAACGCCTGAGGTTTTGTGAGAAGCCCTGAGGGGGTGCTTCCCAGTGCCAGGGGAGTTTGTCCAGAGAAGGGCCTGGGCAGGGTGCAGCCCTGCATGCAGCAGCCCCCCCAGACACAGGGCTGCAGAGAAGTGGCAACCCCTGCTAAAGCTCCCAGCTGAGACACGAGTCCCAGCTTCCCAACGAGGTCTACCTAGTGACTCAAGGAAGATAAACAGATTGAGAAGTAGGTAACTAGGGTAAATCTAATCCTCAGCATGACTGTGCCCTCAAAATGACTTAAAACATCAGCAGACCTTTTCCTTTGGCACACTGGGAGCCAGACTGGGTATTTTTAGCTGTAGAAGCTGCAACAGCCTTTTACTTACATGTACCCCTGGTGAGGTGCTGTGTTTCAGGTTGCCTTTCCCAGGCACAGCATCAGTGTGGCTCCCTGGTACCTGCTGCAGGCAGGGGGGCTTCCAGAGGTTTTTCTGAGCAGCCCCTTCCCCTGTAAAGAGTTGTCTTAGCCTCCTAGGGTGCAGCAGAGGGGAGAGGGGGCATGGCTGAGCTGAGGCTGGATTTGCAGGGAAGGCAGGAGACTGGAGCCAGCTGTGCTGCAGGGATGTTGTGCCTGGGAGGTTTTACTGCCCCTGTCACTTCTCCAGCACTTCTTAGGAACGTGGTCCTCATTCCTGGGGGGCTTGGGTCTGTGTTCAGGCCCTGCAGCTGATGTTGGCCAGTGTCCATCTGATTGATTGGCTGGCAGTGACCCAGCTCCAGGAGGCAGCAGACCTGTAATTGCCTGTTTCCCTTCTCTTTGTCCCCAGCTGATTGTGGAGCAGCAGGATGAGCAGCTGGAGCTGGTCTCTGGCAGCATCGGGGTGCTGAAGAACATGTCCCAGCGCATTGGTGGGGAGCTGGAGGAGCAGGCAGTGTAAGTGAGACATGGTGACAAAAACCCAGTGGGATACAGGGCTGGCTGCAGCACAGCTGGGGCACCTCCCTGCCCCTGGGGAGGCCTTGGATTTGCTCATCCCTCAGGCAGCCTCTCCTGTCCAGGCAAGGGAAAGCATTTGTTACTGCAGCCTGCAAGGATACAACCCCAGTCTCATCTGTTTTAAAGCCTGCACCTATAGCAGGCTTAGCTCCTGGTTGCCCTTTCCTTCCCTCTCCTTTGTTTTTTTTGTTTTTTTTTCTAAACACCTGCCCAGGTTGTGCTCCTTGGCTTCAGGCAGGTGGCAGTACCCAGCAGATGAGGGAGAGCTGCTTTGTGCTGGGAAGGCTGGGTGCTGTCCCTGGGTAACTGCATGGCCTGGGAGCTCTCCTGTTGTTCTGGAACACATAGCACAGAGACTGCTGTTCATACTTAAAGCTAAAAATAACCCTCTCCTACAGAAAGGGTTAAAGGGTAACTCACAAAGTCATTTGCATCCACATTTACATATAAATTAGATTTCTTTCCCAGTTCTTGTCCTTTGCAAACAAGAGCATAAGGTTTCCAGTTACTGAGGCTAAGAGCTACCAATTCCAGAGAGGCTTGAAGGAGTGATGCCCAAAACCCCTCTTTGTCTGTCTGATGAGAGTCTGAAGTGATGTCTTCTTTGATGGAGAGGAGGAATTTAAACCCATCTCCTCTGAAGTGGTGCAGCATGAGCATCCTCTGCTCTCAGGAATCAGACCAGTGTGGTGTGTCCATACCAGATGTAAGCCATTCCATCACACAAGCCATCAGGGCTGGGTAGACAGTAGTAGATAGCTACTGCAATTAGGTTTTTTACAACTCTTCCTTTTTCCCTGTTGAGTGAAGGTTTAAGTGCCCTAGAACTCCAAATGAAGGAAGCTGTCCTGAATGTCTCTAAAATGGCTGGAGGTGATTGGATTGGTACCTCGATTCTGGATGTGCCCATTTCTCTTCAGATGGGTTCTTGGCATTGACAAAGCCTTCAGGAAGGCTTTCAGATCCATTACAGTCACTGTGTGGAGGGAGTTGAGGGGGAATGTCCATCTACAGCTTAAAAAGCACCTTAAAAGCAACTGCATATCTCATTGCTCCTTGATAGACAACTGGAGAAAGATTTAACTTCAACTACAAGCCCTGAACAAGGAAAGAGATCTAGGTGCCAGCTTGGACTTGAAATCTGCCTAACCAGTCTCTGCTAATCACAGATCATAAATGAGATTTCCCCCACTCTTCACCTTGCAGGGGTGAAGCATAGAGCTTAGCCACGAGCACTTGTGGGGGACACCAGTCTGACTGTAGTCCCAAATGCCTCCCAGAGCAGAGCTGCTGCTTCAGCAGGGTTTTTTTTTTCCACCTTGGGTGCTTTCAGGAGACCAGGCCATGTCACATTTCACTGCCAGGTGTAACAAACACCCTGATCACATCAGTGTTTGGATCAGCATGTGTGAGACCAATGAGAAATCCCACGGGGCATGCCACTTGCTGACACTTGCCATGCTTTCTGTCCCCAGGATGCTGGATGACTTCTCCCATGAGCTGGACAGCACTCAGTCACGGCTCGATAACGTCATGAAAAAGTTGGCCAAAGTCTCTCACATGACAAGTGGTAAGTCCTGGGAAGTGGGATCCAGTCCTGGAAAGGGAGAGACAGAGACACAAGCCCTCAGATCTCCAGGCTGGGATATTGTGTGCTCCTATCCACCAGCAGCCATCCCAGACCCCAGCAGAGGAGAGGGAGCAGCTCTTGGTGCTTGAAAAAGGGAGAAAACTTCCCAAGCCCTGCGGCTGCTCCTGCCCAGACTCTGCTCTGCAGCCTGTCCTCTGCCTTTGTTTTGTTTACAGATGCCTTTCTATTTATGCTGCTACTGCTGTGCTGGGAAAATCCCCCTCTAGATGGTGGGAGGGGAAGCTCAGCAGCCTCCCACTCTGCTGCACTTTTCCGGGCTGTGCCTGCATAACAAAAGCTTTCCAGGTGCCATAAAACACTGACACTGTGCCTGGCTTCCCCTGCCCCGGCAAAGCTTGCGTGCAGCAGGCCCCCTCCCCAGTCCTACCAGCCCTCAGACCTCATGTCTGTTACATGTGGCTCTCAGCTGGCAGAGGAAAAAGGCAATTTCTGTGCGGGGGTGGGAGGCTGAACCCACAAGGAAAGTCCTAATAAGGCAGTGCCTGAGCCGGGGGCTGGCAGGCAGAGGCGGAGCAGACAGGAAGCCGGGCCTGGCTGCCGGGAAGTCCCCAGCTCGGCTCTCCCAGCCCTTACCTCCCCTGCTATCCCTCCCGTGGGTGGTGGGGTACCTTGTGGAGGCAGCAGTCACAGGAGGAGAAGTATTCCTGCTCTGTAGGATGAGGCTGGTGGAGGGATTTATGAGGGTGTGGGATTAGGGCCCTTAGAGAGACCATTCTGTGTGCTGGCAGTGCACTGCAGGGCACCACTGGTCCTGTGGCAGCACGACTGCTGGGAAGCTGCCTGTATCTCCCCTTTCCTCTGGGAAGAACACTTGTGGCACACTTCTGAGAGTAGGGAAAGAGCATTTCTGCCACTGCTGGCATCACTCATGCAGGGGGAGCCAGGAGGGCTCTTTCCCAGGGGAGCTGCTGGGCCCAGAAGCTGGGAAGTCCCTGCTGCAGCACCAAAGAGGATTTCTGCCATCACAGATGTGGCCAGGGACAGAGAGCAGCTCCCAGAGGTGATGCAGCCTTCAGCTTATGCAGAGCATGCACAAGGCCAGCAAAGTATAAAGATGTCCAGGGGAAACTTGGATTCCTGGCACCAAGGGGAGCTGCTACAAGCTCTTCCTGGCAGCTTTCGCTGGACCCCTGTGTTTTCCTCTAGCAAACAGATTACTCCACAAGTGAGCAGCAACACAGTAGCTCTCTGCTCTTCCCTCCTGGCTGCTTTTGAACCGGCTCGTTCAGTCTGTTTGAACTTGATTGGGAGGAAGCCTCAAAATTCCCACAGCTGACCCCAAACCTGGGTGTATCCTGGAGGAGAAGCTCAGTCAGGCCATGAGCTGCAGTGGGGCATGCTGCCAAAGGAAGAAGCCGAAGGCTTCTTCAAGCTTAAAATGGGTTATTTGCAGTACAGGGAAAAAAAGCTGTCCCTTGATTTTCCTTCCCTGTTAAAGCAGGAAGACTGATGCTTCCTTTTCCTTTCAGATCGGCGGCAGTGGTGTGCAATTATTATCCTCTTCCTCATCTTGCTGGTGGTGCTCATCCTGTTTTTCATCCTGTGATGGACAGAACTTCCTCGGGTGCCCCCTCTCAGCCCCTTTGCCCCCCCCCCTGTAATAGGGGAAATGAAACACTGTTTCCATCCGCCCACAGAGAGCCCCGGCAAGAAACCCCCCACCCAGCTCTCACCGTTCTCCTCTGAGGACCACGGCTCAGCTCTGCTGGTGTCTCACCTGGCCCTGGGGAGAGGGGACTGGGGCTGCCTTCTCCCCCGCTGTGGGGCCACGGCCACGGGCTCCAGGTCTGGACCTAGGGCAGCAAGAGGGGGAACTTCAGCCCTGTGCCTCCACCACCCCAGGCAGGTAGGAGCCGGCTGAGCTGGAGATGGAGACAGAGCAGCCAGCTCTGGGGAGGACAGGACGCGGGGGGGGGGGGGAGGGGAGCGGGGGGGAGGAATTAATTAATTCACCGAGCATTACAAACCATGTCAGCGGCCTCCCTGGGAGGAGCGGTGGCCGGAAACCCCGCACAGGCACGGTGAGGGAGGGGAGCCCCGGCCGGACTCCCCCCGCCCCACAGGCCGGCTCGCTGCTGCCCCAAACGGTGACACCAGTCAGAGGGTGAGCCCGGGCAGGGCGTTCCCATCCAGCCCCCTCCTCGGCAGGAGCTGACAGGCGGATAGGTGCGGGGTGGAGCCATCGGGTTAGAAACCCCAGAGCGTTGCTCCCGGGGTCTCGGTGCACGCTAAAAGCTGGCAGACAGCCGCTGGCCAGAGAGCAAGATTCTTAAAGCTTTCAAAATTGCCTCCTTCGTTATACAAGCCTCTAAAGCTCACTAACGGATGCTTTCTCTGCTCCTTGTATAACTGAGTAACTGCTTCTGTTTTAACAGCTGCTTCTCTTTGGCAAGTGGTCAGATCTAAAATAACTTATTTTTTTTAAAGAAAAAAAAAAAACCTGTAAAGATTTTTTTGATGACCATTGGAGCCACATTCTCTCTGCGGGTGCACGACACGTGTTAGTTATCAGAGGGATGGGGCTCAATCATGTATTTTAAGTGCATATGACCTTGTAAATAGGATGTCTTCATTTTCCCCACCCACTATTTTTTGGGACACCTCTATTAAAAAAGCTAAAGTCAGGCAATTCAGTGCTAGGTCACGTTTCTCAGTTTCTTCCCAGTCCTTTTGTTACCTTTGAGTTGTTTGCCACTGGAGCTGTCTCAGCAGTGTTGGGTTGCCTGTTGTCTCCCTCATACAGTGAATTAGGAGGTAGCGGGTGGTCGATACTAAAATGTGGTGGAAAAAGCTCACCCTGACAGTCCCACTGGGGAGGAACGTGGACAGGCACCGAGTGCAGGACCAAGGGTGACTCCTCAGGAAAGCAAAATTAGTTTCTTCCTAAGGCCTGTTCCCATATTTAAGTTGCAAGCACCAAAAAAGTGGGGACAGGCTGGCTTCTGCCTCCCATCTGGGTCTCAGGTGGGGCTGGGGGAGGAAGTTAATGGGTGCTGATGCTAAGAGCCTTGTTCTGAAATTGCACATCACCCCTGAGAAATGATCCTCCCTGAGCAGGAAGCCCACCAGCAGGCAGCTCTCCCTCCAGGGTGCACAGCCCCTATTGAACGCTCCTCCTGGCTGGGTCTGTGGCTCCCTTCAAGTGGCTTTGTGACCCCCCCCGTGTTCCCCACACCCCACGGGTGCTGACAGCCAGCAGCACCATGCCTTGCCCAGCCAGGCTGGGGTGGAACCCAGCACCCATCCTGACCACACACGTGCCCACAGCACCAACCTCCACTGATTGTTCCAGGAGCTGCTCCTGATCCTCGCAGAGCTCCTCACGTCTTTCGGTTCTGCTGCAGGAATCAGGCAGTGTCTCCTTGCCGAGGCAGTGCCAGGGCAGCTCCTCAGGCTTTGTCTCTGTCCAGGAGCAGGTCCCCAGGAGCAGGAGTCCTGCCCGGGGCAAGGGACACCTCCCACTCCCTGGTATTGTCAGCGTGGTGGTGCCTCCTCTGGGAATGGCTCCCAGTGCTCCCTGCAGGACTGTCACTCCATTAGCCCGGGATACTGCTGGAGAGTGGCCCAGCTGCTGGCATCACCCACAGGCCAACAAACTGTCTTTGGTCCCTTTTCTCCCTGTCTGTGGTGCCCCTCCCTTTAACACTAAATAAAGGCACTGCTGCTGCCTGATGGATGGATCCCTGCTGGCACCCTGCAACAGGATCCATGTCCAGTGCCCTGGGCAAGCTACTGACTGTAGTGCAGTAGCACCTGGGCACTCCCCAGGCTACACATCATGTCCCCCTGGCCACCTTCCAGCCCCTCCATGCCACCCACAAGCCAAGGACACGTTTTGTTACAACATACATACGTATATATATATATATATATATATTTTGCAGTTCAAAATAATTTAAAATGAACTCATCAGCCTGCAGGCACAAGTTCCCAGTGCTGGCAACGAGCGCCACATCTCCCAGGGATGCAGGGACCAGGATGTCCCCATGCTGTCCATCCCAGTGCCCAGCAGGACAAATCTCTCCCCTGGCTTAATGGAAGAGCTGAGTTGTCCCCTGTCCCCACACCTGGGGCAGCACCTGGAGATGCTGAACGCTGGGCAAGGCTTTGGTCCCTCTCTGGCTCCCAAGGGTCCAGGGAAATCCTCCTGCCCCCCACACATCCGGCATTGCCCTGGAGCAGGGCAGGTCGTGGCACCATGGGGAAGGTCGTGGCACCGTGGGGCAGGTCCTGGCACCATGGGGCAGGTCGTGGCACCGTGGGGCAGGTCGTGGCACCGTGGGGCAGGTCCTGGCACCGTGGGGCAGGTCCTGGCACCGTGGGGCAGGTCGTGGCACCGTGGGGCAGGTCGTGGCACCGTGGGGCAGGTCGGTCCCTGCTGTGCTGTCCTGCAGGACATCCTCCTCCTGCCGGCGGGAGCTGTTCTGGGGCTACCGGGGCCCGGGGCGGTGCCGCAGGACGCGCAGGGACAGGGTGTCTGCCTGGAGCAGCAGCTGCCGGATGCGGGGCAGCCCCAGCCCCGACACGGCCGCCCCGTTGACCTGCAGGATCTCATCCCCCACGGCCAGGAGCCCCGCGTACAGCTTGGCCGTGCCGGCGTCTGACATCTCCTGCACGTAGACACCTGCGGAGAGGGAGAGGGGTGGGTGAGCCCCCCACCCCGTGCCCCCCAGGGTGCCCAGGGGCTGCACACCGGCTCTGTGCACAGCAACAAATTCACTACAAATGGCCCTTGGGATGGGATGTGTGTCCCAAGGCAAGGAGTGCAGGACACGCTGTGAGGACGGCGTCCACCACCATCCACCACCCCTTGAGGACCCAGCTGTCCCCACGCTCACTCCTGTGGAGGGAAAAAAGCCACCGTGGAGGAGCCAGGGTGTTACTCCCCTGGGGCTTTGGGACATCACAGTACCTGTGTCGGGCCGGCCGTGCCCAGAGGTGACACAAAACCCAAAGGCCCCGTGGGGAGGTCTCTGCAGCTCCAGCTGGCTGGTGCCATCAGGGAAGACCTCGACCACGCGCCCCACGGCCCGCAGCCGGCTGGGCGCCCCGATGTCCTCCACGCTCAGTGAGCGCCGTGGCCCTGAGGGCCCCTTCCTGTGGGGGGGAGGAAAGATGGGGTGAGCGGGGACCCCAAGAAGCTGCTGGGAACCAGATGATGGGGTCCCTGGCTACACCAAGGGAACACGGGTGGCTGAGCAGCCCAAAACAGCTTTCCCAGGCATGGCAGGGATGTGGTGGTCCCATCCTACCTGTCATCAGGGGTCTGGGGCAGGAGGTAGGCGCTGGCACGGGGTGCCTTGCCCAGGAGGGGGTGCAAGCTCTGGATGGAGGCCGCTTTTTGGGGCTGGCAGAAGGGTGACACCTAGGGAAAAGCACCTGGCTGAGACAGGGGTGACCACGAACACTGTGCAGCATCACAGCTTTACCTCTGCCAATGTGCCCAGGGGGCATCCCACACCCCTGACCCCTCACCAGAGCCCTCCTCAAGCTACCTCTGAGGAGGGATACGCTGTTGTCCCCCACTCTGGGTCAGGACACCTTCTCGGGAAGGCACCTCACTGCTCAGCTGGCTGTGGCACACAAGCTGTGACCCAGAACCAAAACACCCCATCAGATCTCCTCCCCAAATCTGCACTTCCAGCCCCCCTCACTCCTTCCTTCCCCTTACCACTCCCCGTTTATCTCCAGGCTTTGCAAACCCAGCAGCTCTGGGATGTCACAGACCCCCACATCCCCAGGGCTGGTGCTCAGGAAATGGGTCACCCCAGCCCACCAACCCTCCTCTTCATAGAATCACAGAATCCTAGGGGTTGGAAGGGACCTGGAAAGATCATCTAGTCCAACCCCCCCTGCCAGAGCAGGGCCCCCTAGAGTACATCCCCTAGGAACGTGTCCAGGTGGGTTTTGAATGTCTCCAGTGAAGGAGACTCCACAACCCCCCTGGGCAGCCTGTTCCAGGGCTCTGTCACCCTTACAGTAAAAAAATCTTTTCTGATATTCAACTTGAACCTCCTATGCTCCAATTTACACCCATTACCCCTTGTCCTATCACTGGTCACCACTGAGAAAAGCCTAACTCCATCTCCCTGACACTCACCCCTTACATATTTGAAAACATTGATGAGGTCACCCCTCAGTCTCCTTTTCTCCAAACTAAAGAGACCCAGCTCCCTCTTGCAGCCCCTCTGCCCCCACCCACCCGCCCTGCAGACACCCCCATGGTGTGGGGGGTACATCTCGACTCACCAGCTGCAGGGACTGCAGGGAGGGTGACTTCTTCATGGTGGGGCCATCCGGGGGGGTGCTGCTGGGGGCTGGGAGCTGCTCCATGCTGTAGCAGCGGAAGCGGCCCAGGCGCTGCTTGGTGCTCTGGCTCAGGCTGCTCAGGAGTTTCCTCAGCCCCAGCGCTGAGCTGCTGCTGCCCTTGTGGCTCTGTGGCCTCTCTGGCTCCCTGGGTTCAGAGGGACTGTGGTCACCTGGGTGCAAGGGGAAACTGGGGTGCATGGTGAGACCGGGGTGTAGCCACCTCCCCACAGCAAGAACCCTGCACGTGCACGGGATGCCTTCACCAGCCAAAAAGACCCGAAGGGTCTTTTCTATCCATTTTCACCATAGTTTCAAGGAGAACACCCTTGCAATAAAACAGACCTCCCGCGCTCTCTGCCCAAAGGGGATTGAACCCTGCCAAGGGGCTTGAAAGACCCATCCCTGCTTCCAAACCTCCCCGCCAGGCTGAGACACGCTGCACCCTGGGCGCAGGTCCAGCAGGTTCATGTTTGGTGAGCCCCAAGATGGCCCCAGGCTGTCTAATTTAGCACCTAATTATACCCAAAAGGGAAGATCTGGCACTGAGCTAAACCCCTCCAAGGCTGCCCACTGCCGCCTCTGCTGCAACCCACCCAGCAGGACCAGATGTGGGGTGAACCACAGCTTCCCCCAAACCACGTGAACACACGTGCAAAATTGTCCATACCCCCCATATCGTGGTTTCTGGGAGTTTTTGGTGCTGAAAGGTAGAGTCCCACTGAGCAGCCTCAGGAGGGCTCAGCATGGCAGCATCCTGAGGAGGGTTGCTCAGGGATGCAGCACCCACCCCAAGTGGGTGCAGGGTGCCAGTGGCCCCTTGCTCTCACTCACCCCTGTGCTGTGCTCTTGGCTGAGTGCTGTGGCTGCTGTGCTCCAGGTGCCCCAGCATCTTCCACAGGGGGACCAGCAGCTTCCTGGGGCACGGGGACAACAGGCTGTGAGAGTGTCCCTGTAACTGCAAGGAGACAGTCACGTCCCTGCCTCGTCAGGGAGCCCCCGGGCACCCCTACCTGCAGGTCTCCTACCTCTGCCCATCCCCGGGGTGTCCTGCCCATCCTGGCCGCGGGTGTTGTTGCAGTTGTTAGTGGACAAGGCACGGAGGGGGCTCCCCGGGAGCCACCTGGGGCTGCAGGGCCCCCGCCGTTCCCCTGGTCCTGCCGTGGCCCCGGGCTGGGGGGGTGCAGGGCTCCCATCATCAGGCTCAGGGACCCGGGATCCTTGGCTCGATGCTCTTTTCACACCGGTGAAAAGGGGTTTCCTGAAAGGCACCTGGGAGCAGGCCTTCTTGGTGGGGGGGGGAGTGGGGAGGTGGGTGCCCAGCAGGGGGGTGCTGGCCCCCAGCTGCTCAGGGGGCTCACTGGGCTTCTGCAGGGGATGAGCAGCGTTCCCCACCCCCTCCTTGCCCCCCGGATGCTGCTGGGGGTCTGCATCCTCCCGGCTGCCGGTTCTCCCTGGTGGTGGTGGGCAAACAGTCCCTGCCTGGCTTGCGGCAGCACCCGAGCCCCTGACTCCTGTGT
The DNA here is from genome assembly GCF_036169615.1 of Heliangelus exortis. Classification (NCBI taxonomy): domain Eukaryota; kingdom Metazoa; phylum Chordata; class Aves; order Apodiformes; family Trochilidae; genus Heliangelus; species Heliangelus exortis. The sequence goes on along the minus strand of NC_092429.1, from coordinate 29,349,142 downwards.
CAGGGCCACCACTGGCCACGCAGGTCCCCTTCCCAGCCCTCGCCTCTGGCTGCGGCGTGGCACGGGGAGTCCTGTGCCCACGAGCCCGGGGGTCTCGGTGCCCCCGCGGGTGGGGGCTGCGGGGTCCCGGCTCCTCACTGTCTGTCCGGCAGCCGTCGGAGGTGTCGGTGCTCTCCAGGGCCGAGTCCACCTCGTCGATGTAGGTGACATCCCCGATGTACGTCTCCTTGATCTTCTCAGTGTGGATGCGCTGCCGGGAGGGGAGGATCCACAGTGGGGACCCGCGGGGGCCCAGAGCCCTGGTTTTGGGCTCCAGCCGGGCAGGGCTCAGCCCCACGCTGTCCCCTGGCGTTCTTCCTCGTGCCACGGGGCTGCTTTCGGCCGCGTCGGTGGCTGCCGGTCTGTCCGTGCCTCGGGTGGTGGCAGCGGCACCGAGGAAAGAGCCACAAGCGCTGCACTTGCCCCCGGCCACGAGGTTGCCGCTCTGGCCTTCGGGCTGGCCAGCCCCGTCCCCCGGCTGCTCGCCACCGGCCGGCCCAGGCGAGGGCAGCGCCGAGCCCAGCACCCGTCGGTGCCGCAGCTGCAGCCGCTCCAGGTACCGCACCTCGGCGTCGCGGGCCGACTCGTCCTCGAAGCGGACGCGGGACGGGGAGGGTCCGCGGGGCCGTCGCGGCCGCCCACAGCTCGAGTCCCCGCTGGAGGAATCGCTCAGGCTCCCGCCGTCCCGCGGGGTGAGGCTCGGCCTCCCGCTGGGCTCCCTGGCGTGGGGACAGACAGACAGACAGGCAGGCAGGCAGACAGACAGACAGGCAGGCAGACAGGCAGACAGACAGGCAGACAGACAGGCAGACAGGCAGACAGGCAGACAGGCAGACAGGCAGACAGGCAGACAGGCAGACAGGCAGACAGACAGACAGACAGACAGGCAGGCAGGCAGGCAGGCAGGCAGGCAGGCAGGCAGACAGGCAGGCAGGCAGGCAGACAGACAGACAGGCAGACAGACAGGCAGACAGGCAGACAGGCAGACAGGCAGACAGGCAGGCAGGCAGGCAGGCAGACAGACAGGCAGACAGGCAGACAGGCAGACAGGCAGACAGGCAGACAGGCAGGCAGGCAGGCAGACAGGCAGACAGGCAGACAGACAGACAGACAGACAGACAGACAGGCAGGCAGACAGGCAGACAGGCAGACAGGCAGACAGGCAGACAGGCAGGCAGACAGGCAGGCAGGCAGACAGGCAGACAGGCAGACAGGCAGACAGGCAGACAGGCAGACAGGCAGACAGGCAGACAGGCAGACAGGCAGACAGGCAGACAGGCAGGCAGAAAGGCAGACAGGCAGGCAGACAGACAGACAGGCAGACAGGCAGACAGACACACACACAGACAGATGGGTGAGCTGCCAGGGCTGCCTGGGATGGGAAAGGGAAAGCCCAGCGTGGGGGTGTGGGTTGGGTGGCAGGGAAACCCACCCAGTCCTCCACGCCACCCCGCTCCTCTCCAGCCCTCTGCTCTTTGGCTGTGTCCCTGCTGCCACCCCGCCACCTCCAGAGCCTTCCCTGAGCTGAGGTGTGTGGTTAATCAGTCCGGGAACACCGGGCTGCACATGACCCAGCACACGGGGCTTTGGTAACAACCTCCCAGCACCCAGCTCCTCCGGGAGGGAAAACACAACCCTCCCAGCCAGCCACCAGCACATCCTTAACCACAGAATCACCGAATGGAGATGGTTGGAAGGGACCTCAAAGCTCGTTTAGTTCTAGCCCACTAGTTCCCACCTCCCAACACCAGCTTGCTCCAAGCCCCATCCAACCTGCCCTTGAACATTGGCAGTGATGGGGCAGCCATAACTTCCCTGGCAACTGGGACCAGTGCCTCACCACTCTCTCAGTGAAGAAATTCTTCCTAAAGTCTAACCTAAATCTCTGCTCTTTCAGCTTGAAACTGTTCCCCTTACAAAAAGTCCCTCCCCAGCTTTCCTGGAGCCCCTTCAGGCACTGGAAGGTGCTCTAAAGTCTCCCCAGAGCCTTCTCTTCTCCAGGCTGAACAACTCCCTCAGCCTGGCTCCACAGGAGAGGTTCTCCAGCCCTCTGATCATCTCTGTGGCCTCCTCTGGACTCACTGCAACAGCTCCATGACCTTATTGAGTCCAGAACTGGACAAGGCACCACAGAGGGGGTCAATGCCCCCACGTTATCATAATTAAACGCAACTAAACACCCCCCCCTCAAACATCAGGCAGCAAAAATTTCAAGCCTGCCCAGGCAGGGGGCTGCTCCTGCCAGACCAGAGTTCCCAGTGGCAGGGACCTCAGCTGCACACAGCAGGTCAGACCCTGGCTCCACGCTGCTCCCATCCCCACACGTGTGTGGGCTCTGCCCGCACGGTTCCACGCTTTGCACCCCTACCCACGCTCCACGTGCGCCCTGAGCGCCCCAAAAGGGGCGTTGGGGGTGGCGGTGGCACTGACCTGGGTCTGGGGGCAGTGGTGGGCAGGAGGAGGATGTCGTGGCTGGCGCGCAGGGGGTTCGTCCGAGCCTTCATGCGGGCTCGCTGCAGCAGCTGCTTGGCGTGCTCGTGCCGCGGGCTCAGCTCCAGCTCCTGCCCGGGAACAAAGGCCCTGCAGCCCCGCAGCAGGGAGGGGGATTAGGAAAAAATAACAGGGATTAGACGTGGTTTAACAGTGACGATGCGGCTGCTCTGCCCAGAGAAAGCGGGGCCCGGCCTCCTGTCACGAGCAGGCAGCCAGGAGGAAGCTCCCTGTGCCCCCCGGTGCCAGGGAGGAGGAGGGGGAATGATGCTGCTGGGGGAGCTCAGCACCCACACAGCTCAGGAACCAGCTCGGTTTTGCACCACAGAGGTGGATGGGGAAACCGAGGCAGGTGCTGCCTCTGCTCCCCACCGGCATATATCCCTCAGTGATGTAAAGGCAGGTAGCTTTGGGATGGTGCCCCCAGCCCAGCTGCTTTCCCTTCCCTTCCCTGCAGAGGGTCTTTCCCCACAGCCCCCTGTCCCCACTGCCCCAGCAGCCACAGGCTGGGGGATGCATTGGTGCTGGCACTCAGAGGGCACAGCCCTGCTCCAGTGCTGCCTGCCTGGTTGGCCATGGCCCTAATCCCTCTGATTAAAATAATCAGCTCAGGCAGTCACTTCGGGGAGCCTGGCCTTAACCTCTTCACAGCAGGAGGGTGGGTGCACAGCAGCCCCCAGGAAAGTCCCCTGTGCAAGGCCATGGGGACTCCAGGCTTCCCCCCCTTGCAAGGAAGCATAGCACACCTGGCTCCCAACCTTGTGCTGTCGCTGATCCACCCCAGCCACTGGAGCAGAGCAGAACCAGTAACCACAATCCAGAGGGGTGTTTCCCACTCTCTGCTTCCCCCCATGCAGCCCCCAGCCTGCTCAATGCCACTCACCTCACCTGCCTGTCCCACCCCCCTATTTTCAGTCCATATCTCTGAGGTTTATCATTAGGCCAACAAGATTACACACACCTGCTGCCTCCATCCTCTTAAGCACCTGGAGCAAATTTCTGTCTCATCCTCACCCCCAGCTCCCTTCCCACCCTGTGCCCCAGCACCCCATGGACACCCTGCTTGCTCTGACCTTCCTCACACTGCAGCATCCTTGGAGCCCTTCCATGCTCCCGCATCCCCTACACCCCCCAGCCCTTCCAAGCCTCAGTGTTGCTTTGGGAGTGCATTTACAACACAGGGCAGGGAGGGGGAAATCTTCCCCACCACCACCATCTGTGCCACACCTACCTGCAGCCTTCAGCGTTTTGCAGTGGGACCCCTGAGTCCCAGTCCCCATCATTCACTGGCACCTCTGAAAAGAAGACAGGGAAAGGGTCATTAAGGGTCATTCTGGCAGGATGGCAGCCCCCTTGCTAACACCCCACATACCTCCAGACCCACAGCCTAGCCTGCTCTAAAAAAACACCTTTTTTGGGGGCTAATTCCTTACAGGGTGCCACAGCTTCTGCACTCCAGAGGAGCAGGATATGGGGTGGGCCTGCAGGGATGGGGACCGTGAGGTTGTCAGGACAGAGGGTTTTGAAGGAGAAATTAATTCCCTTTTGTGGTGGCAGTGTGCAAAGGGAAGGTGATGCCCGCAGCCCTCAAGTGCCCCCAAGGCAAGTTTCTTGCTCTTGCTGTTAGCAGTGAAAAGCCCCAGCAGGCAGCTGGTGGGGACCAGCAGCACCCGTTTTGTTCACGAGCATCTCTGGCAGCTGCTGGTGCACAGGGTGCAGGGCCCATGGGGGTCACCCATGGGCACCCACAGCCTGGAGGATGGCACCGAGGGCACCCCCTGCACCCCAAAGCTTTTTTCTTCCTGCTCTGCCCGGGCTCTTCCCAAAACAATCACCCCCTGCTCAAAATACGCACCGGGCACGGCGAGGCCCAGCACCTCCTGCAGCAGCCGCCGGTTCCTCTCCACTCGTTCAGCCAGAGAGAGCCTCTCCCAGCCCCCTGACACGGCGGGGGACGCAGAGGGAGCCCCCCAGTCCCGCACCTCCTTTCCTGCGGGGGATCTCTCCTGGGGGAACGCAGAGCCTCGGGACCCGCTGCCCTCGTCGCCTCTGGATGCCGGCACCCGCCAGAGCCCCGGGGTGCCGGCGCGGGGCGGGGGGGTCAGGGGGGGCCCGGGTGCGGGGTCCCCGCCATCCAGCAGCCCGTCCGTCAGGTACGTGCGGAGCTGAGCCCGCGGCTCCGGCGCTGCCGCATCCCAGCCCGGCTTCCCCCGCCGCGTCCGGGGCTTCCTGGGTGAGGAGCGCTCGGGGGTGGCCGCAGAAGCCCCCGGCCGCCCAGCCCCCCGCCTCTCCTTCAGCGCCTTCACCTTACTCTCCAGGACGGCATGGGGGCTTGGGGTGGCCTCGGGGTTCTCCGACGGGGTGGGGGCTTGGCCAGGATGCTTGGGGGGCCACGGGGCCCGCCCTGTCTCAGCAGGATAGCCCCCCTCCATGTGCCCTGTGGAGAGAAATGCCAGGGATGAGCCCCCCCACTCCTCTGGCACCTTCACCCTCTCCAGTTCCTCCCGCAACCCTCCCGCTTCCCCAGGCCCTGAGGGCAGCAGGCACTGCCGTGTCTGTGCCTGGGAAACAAAGGCACCCGAGGCCACTGTGGTGCGGGGACGGGGAGCAACACGCCACCCACCCAGAGCCCTGACACCGCACCAGCATCGCTCTGAAGCAAGGAGGGGAAAGGGGGACAATTCCCCAGAATGGGCAGCCAGAGGCAGAGCAGGAGCCCCAGTGCCCAACTGTGCTGTTTTGGGCGCCCCAGGGCATCCAGCGAGATGCCTCAGAGGAACGGGCACTTTCCGAGGCAAACGACACCCCGCACAGATCCAAGGTGTGGGGCCGGAGGTGCCAGCAGACAGACATCTGCCCTCCCCCCTCCATTGCAGCCCCCAGGGTCACACGTGTCACCCACATCACCCATCCTGCCCTGGCCATGTGGTCAGTGGCTGCTGTTGCCCCCCCTGCACCCCACCGGGAGCATCCCTGCCCAGCTGGTACCTCTGGAGCAGCCTCCCCCGTAGCCGGGGCTGCAGGAACATTCCGGGGACACCCACCCCAGGCCCTTAGCCCCCCCAGGTCACCGCAGCCCTTTGCTGTCCCGGGGCAAGAGGGGAGGCAAGGTTATCCTTACCCCCGGAGCACTATCGGGAGAGGGCTGGGGAAAGGGAGAAGAAAGCGGAAGAAGGGAAGGAACCAGAGGAAGGGGAAAAAAAAATTAAAAAAAAAAGAAAGGACTAACCAGCAAATCCCGGCCCCTTCAGCCGAGCCTGAGCTCAGCTGCTTGGCTGGGCCGTGGGGCCGTGGCCAGCCCTGCCTCCCGCCCGGGCCTCCTCTTTCTCCTCCTCCTCCTCCTCCTCTACTGCACACCCCACACCGGGGCACGGGGCCAAAACGTGCCCCAGCCCCGCAGCCCCCCCCGCCTGCCCCCGCCGTGGCTGGCCAGTGGCCCCCAAGGGTGGCCAGGAGCAGCGTGGGGGGGACGGGACCCCGCAGGAAGAGAGACCCAACACCCCACCGCGGGATGGAGGGAAGCCTTGGCCAGCTCTCAGGAATGTCCTTTGTCTGGGTTTGGGAGGCGAACAGGGACCTCCCCGGGAGACATTTCACCCTGGGGTGATGGATGCCCGAGGGGTCTGACCCACTCTGGGGCTTCAGGGGCCCCAAAAGGATGGAGAAGGTGGTCCCGCCGGGGCGGGGGTGATTGCTCTAGCAGCATCCAGCAAAGCCCCACGGGCGTTAGGCAGCCTCCTGAGAGCATCAGGGATTTGCAGAGGTTCCCCGCTTCCCTGGAGGCCAAATCATGCCAAGAGCCCCCGGCAAGCCAGGGCCAACCCAGCGTCTTTGGGCAGGGGGATGGTGGGAGCCGAGCTTGGAGCATCCACAAACCATCACTCCAGGCACCCTGCAGAACCACCCACTCCCCACTCACCGACCCCTCCCACCTCCCTCACCCGAGACCCCGCAAAACTCATCACACAGGGTGAGGGTCCCAGGCGGGCACGGCTTACCTGGAGGTGCCGGGGACAGCGTCCCCGGGGGGCAGGAGGGGTGCGGCGGGGGCCATGGGCGTCCCGGCTCCGCTCCGGCTGCCGCTTTAAGCCGCAGCTTTTGATATTCGTGATTGGTTTCATAATCCCGATCAAAAGGAAATCACCAGGATTATGAAATTGTTTTAATCTCCTCCCGGCTCCCGCCACACTGGCCCCCGCCAGCACGAGCAGCAAGAAATCACTTTTATCTTCTTAAATTGACCCCAGCATCCCAGTGACCCCGAGTCTTCCCTCGGCTGCTCCCAGGCAGGAGGGGACCACTGGCGGGTTGGGGGGAAGCAGCCCAAGGGCAAAGAGCCCCTCGCTCCACACCCCAGCCCCGAGGTCCAACCTCCCTCGCCACACCAAGACCCCTCCTCACCTCCACGTCGTCCCGGAGAGCGATCCCGGCCCCTCCGCCCGCGCCGGGAGGGTGAGAGGCGCCTGGGAGGTGTTGTCCCCATCAGTCTGGGGACCAACAGCCCAGGGAGGTGGCAAGGGAAGGGCAGGCAGTGCGGGCAGGGAGCTCCCGGGGCGCAGGGATTAAACCTCCGGGAAGCGGCTGGCGTGAGTAGCAACAGGCTTAGTGTGATTTTAAGGCGCTGGGCTCTCTTCTGGAGGAAGATTGATTGCAAGAGACGATGAAGAGATTTAAGAGCTGAAAACGAAAGCACAGACCCCAGACAACCCAGGGCTGGGCTGCTCAGCCTCCGGTCACCCACTGCCCAGGCAGGACAACACCCTGGACTAGAGGCAAGCTGCAGAGAGGCAACACAGGGCTCCCAGAAGGACCATGAGCCTTGAGCCAGAACAGAAGGGTCTGAGCAGATTGCCTCCAGCATCACCCTCTGTGTGTTGGGTTTGAGCCCTGGACACCTTTCTGAAGAACTCCAGGCAAGCTGGGAAACCTTCCCCCCACCACCACCTTCCTCCAAGCACCTCCACCTCCTCCCACAGACGTTGCCCACCTCTGGCCACCAGTGACAACCCATGGCTCCCAAGGGTGCACAAGTAATGTCCTACTGGCCACTAGAAGGAAACACTTTGTGGGTGGGTGCAGCACCAGGGGGGGGAAGAAAGACACACAGCTGGGCACAAAAGAGCCATCAGATCATTGGAAAACAAAGAGCTTGTAATAATGAAAAAAGGACAGATTTTGTAACCAATCACTTTTTCCTTTGAAAAACACAATCACAGTAACTTTGCTTTATACAACCACCTAAAAACTATGAAACAGTATCACATTGTGCATTAGTATTATTTTTTCTTTTTAAACCTACTTATCAAGAAGGGTATTCCACACTTCAAAAATTATATCCATTTGGGGAGGAAAGAGGAGACAGCTAATAATAGCGCAGTCACAGATACACCATGAGTCCAAGCAAGCGGCAATTCTTTGTCCTCACCTTTTCCACTTAGCCAAAAAAGAAGAGTGGAGAAGGGGATAGCAAAAGAGAAAGGAAGAGGAAAGAAAGAAAGAAAGCAAGCACCCACAGAGGACTAATCACACTCCATAATTACTTTTGACATCTACAGGGCTTCATAGAAAGATCATTTAGATCAACACAGGGGGAAGGGAGAGGAAGGCGGCGGTGGGACCGGGGGAAACCGTGGCACTTCCACCCCAGGCCCCTTCCAAAGGCCGATCCTTCGCCGGGACCTACGGGATGGGGAGGTCATCACAAGTTCTACCAGGCTGCCCAATTTCTCCTCTGGAGCAAAGAGTTTGCAATTTGGTTTCTAGAGCTTAAGGGACTGTTAGGCCATGGGGCATCTTCCCAGGCAGGGTGGGTGCCTCTAACCCAGGCCCACTGTGGACTTCCACTGGGAACAGGGCTGGGGCACCAGCATCTGGAGATACCCGGTATCACCAGCCTTTTCCTCTCTTCCCCTTGCAAAACCTGCATTTCTCTTGCAGTCAGGATGCTGCAAGCAGGGACAGAAGCCCCCAAAGGACCCAGCAGTGGTGGGTGGGTTGACAGCTCATCCCCCGGTGCAGTATTTGGGATGCTGTGATGCACAGGAGTCAAGGTTTGATGAGGGCACAGCCACCATGACTGCTGAAGAGTCACCCTAGGGGCTTTCCACAATTCTCCCAGGAGCCCCAGCCCCTCTTTTCCAAGGAGACAAACCAATCCGATTGACTTCTAGAATAAAAATGTAAATGATAAAAAAACCAAAAAGCAACCAAACAAAAAAACCCCAGTATGCTTAAGGCAGAAGATCATCTTCCCCCTGCAAGTGCAAAGCAGGAGAGGAGAGGAGAGGAGGACATGGAACAAAGAGATGGCTCCCAATGGGAGCTAAGCCACACCCCAGTGCCAGGGCACGTCCCCCACAAATCCCACAAAAGCCTGGGGCACACACCAGGTCCCAGCAAGCAGCACACAGAAGCATCCTTGCAAGGTAAGGCCAAATTTTCTTGGCTGTTCAAAACTCAAGCAAAGCCCAACGGCTTCACACCATCTCCTTTGCTCCTTGGAAGATCCACAGGGAAATCCTCAGGGATCCTTCTGAGCAAGGACCATGCTTCCCTCCCCTGCCTGTCACATGGCCAAGCACAAGAAGGTCTTAGGGAAGCGAGAGCTGCAGGACCCAACTCTGCTCCACAAGAGGTGTTTCCCCCCACAAGATTTTTGTGCTGAAGGATGCTGGTGGTTGCTTCCCATTGCCCTGTGTCCCATCAGCTTCAGACAAACAACGTCAGCAAAGACACCAGAGAGACAAGGAGGGCTGGGAGCAGGGCAGGGGAAGGCATAGGACAAGCAACAGCTGACTTTGGGAATGTGCCTGGATTTGAGAGGTAGGAATTTGTTTGATACATACATGATCCAAGAGCCCTGCAAAAGCATTCCCTTTAAAACGTGGCGGGACAGCAGTCGGTTCCTGTTGAAGAAGCAGCTCCTGCCTCCCGAGTCCATAAAGCCCAAACCTAAACCCCAAACCTAAACCCCACTGCCCCCCAGCACACGGCACTGCCTGCCCCCAGCTTGGGGACCTGGTGTTCCTGGTGACACGGTCCCAAAGCCACGCAGGGAATTCCAGTGAGCAAATAAACCCTGGATGCTGTAAATCCTAACTTCCTGCAAACCACAAATCCTTGGAAGGATGGAAAGCAGCAGGGAATCAGCCAGTTCAAAAGGAATGTCCAAAACTGATCGGTCACACTGTGACATCTCAAAGGGCCATGAAGATGATGAGAGGGCTGAAGAACCTCTCCTGTGGAGACAGGCTGGGAGCTGGGGTTTGTTCAGCACCTCCCAGTACCTGAAGGAGCTACAGGAAACCTGGGGAGAGACCTCTCACAGGGACTTGAAGTGACAAGGCCAACGGCTTTGAGCTGAAAGGGGAGATTTAGATTAAGTATTAAGAATAAATTCTTGCCTGTGAGGATGGTTTGAGACTGGCACAGGTTGCCCAGAGAAGCTGTGGCTGCCCCACCCCTGAAGTGTTCAAGGCCAGGCTGGATGGGGCTTGGAGCAAGCAGGAGGTGTCCCTGCCCATGCAGGGGGGTTGGAACTTGATCTTTAAGGTCCCTTCCAGCCCAGATGACCACGGTTCTCTCTCCTCCCTCCCCTTCCACAGGACCACCTGCACGGGCTTCAGCCAGACACAACCAGCTCCCACACTGACCTCACAGCTACAGCCACAGCCTCTGCCAATCTCTGCACGGAACCACAAGGACAGACACCCAAACCTAGCACAGCTTCACAGCAGCCAAAGCCCAGACCCGCCTCAGCTTTTACCTTCCAACCTGTTACATCCCAGCAACTAAAGCACTGGATGAAGTCCCCAGCTCCTTTCAGCTCTGCTCTCCATCCCTCTGGATTGTCCCCCCTCAGCAAAGCCAGCTCACAAAGCAAAGCCAGCCCAGGCCTGTCCCCACTCCCCTCACCTTGCTGCTCACAAAGAGCAACAGGGGCTGTTTTCTCTCACCATCTGCTCGGCTTCTTAAGTCTCTCTTTATTGGACAGATGTTCCTGCAGACACGCAGCCACCCTGGCTTTAGCTCTCAGGAGGAACTGGCACATCCGATTTCTCAGAAATCCCCAGGAGGGAGGGGACAGGCAGAGGCAGCACTGGAAGCCTTTAAAAGCCACACACCCAGGAATTTGGGCTCCTTTCTCCCCAGAAGAGCATCTTCACTGCCAAACAATCTTTTATTTTACAAGATAATCTTTGCTACCTGCAGCATGCCACCTCCCCCCACCCCTTTATTTATTTTTTTCTCCCTCTGCAAGAAATATCAGTAAAGCTCTTTTTCTTTTGATAAAGAACCAATTGCTTAAGTAACAGCACGGGTTTATTTTGGATTCCTCCCCCCAGGGCGTGGCTGCCCCCCTCTAACCCACCCTGAGGTCAGTCTGGTTTCACAGCTCTTGCTGGAAACACCTACACAAAGGTTTAATGGGGCAACCACTGCCACAACACAGACACCACAACAGTTTAAGGGGCTTTACAACTCCCACTCCACTTCCATAAGAATGGGAACCTTCCATTTCAATACCAACAACAGCCCTAGGGGAGCGAGGCATGGGAACAACTCCTGGGCACAACCTCTGCCAGCCCAGCCTCCCTGCACTGGAGCAGATTGAAGCTGTGGGAGGTGCAAGGAGAAGCACCCCAAGACACCCCAGCTGCTCCACCACAACAGCAGCTACTGGAGACACCTCCCAGCAGCTCCATCCCTGTTTCCTCAAGAGCTGAGAGCCTGCCACAGAAGCACAGATAGCTACACGGTTGCAGTGGTGTTGCCCTCAGCCTGGCACAAGTTCACCACCACCTAATGTTCATCTGCTTCAAATAAAATTAACAGAACTAAGCTTCCCTTTTCAGTTCCTCTGGGCAAGAGGCACAGCAGGCAAACTGAGAAAAATGCAACATACCAGTTGTGGGAAAAGCCATGCTATTAGTTAATTAAAAGAAAAAAAAAAATTACTACTGAACAGCAACTGAGCAGGGATTCCTGCAATTCCATCACCACAACTACAGGCAAGCCAGCAGACAAACATCAGTGCAAGGATCCTACTTCACGAGTGTCACCTTCCCTGACCATCCCAGCTGTGCCCCCAGAATTTGCTTGGCTGCAAACACAGCTGCCCTTGGCCCAACTCTGTGCTTCCCCAAGTGGAGCAGTGAGATAAGGCAAGGGGCAGCATGCCAGGATAGCACCTGACAGAGGATTTTTTCCATACCACAAGCCACATGGAGACCTGTTTGCAACTTCCCTTCCCCAGCACAGTCCTTTCCATACTCCCTGACAGCTCTCTAAGACACCACAGCTCCTGAATCCCAACCACACCCCATGGGAACCATCACCTCCTTGCCTCGTCCCACTGTTGCACTGGGCTGCAGAACAACACTCTCTGCTCAGTGTGGGATGCCCTCGTGCCATCTAAGGATTCTTAAGGCTTTGAAAAATACATTTGGATGTGGAGAACAAAGTTCTGAAGCCTTTCTTGGCCTAGACAGTGGGACCCAGCTCTCCTTTCAAAAGGGCCTTAGAGTCATCTGCCCAACTGTCACACAGCTGCAGGGGAAAGTGGTGTTGAACTGGCACAAGAGAGATGCCCAGAAGCAGTAGCAGCAACTAAAAAACCAAAAAAATCAGAAAGAGAAACTTTGGTTTAAAATAAAATAAAACGAAAAAGAAAGGGGGAGAGAAAAGGTAAACACAGGTGCAAGTTGTCTCACGAGAGGGGGTATTTGCAGGGCATAGTCCCACAACCCTGGAGATGGAGATCTACATTCGCAGCTTTGTTTTACCATTACAACCTTCATTGCACAGGACTCAAAATCACCCTCATATGGTTAAATTTCATAAATAATGTGAAAACTATGCAACAGATACATCATATTTCCAAAAAATTATAAGAAAAGTTACATCAAATTAAAAAGTAGCTTCATGAATGAAGATACTGCTCTAAGTGCACTTTCCCTGCAAGTGCAGCCAGTGCCTCAGCGCTGGATATGAAGAAAAAAAAACCAACAACAACAACAACACAAAAACCCCCAAAACAAAACAAAAAATCAGATTTAAAAACTTAAGTCCGGTTTCAACCAGTCAAAACCGGGCCAAGCAGAAACTGAGTGTGCTCTCAGCACTGTCCCGTGAGGGAGTCCCTATGATGCTTCGTTATCCAGACAGGTTTGGATGTCCTTGTTGAGACTGTAAACAATCCTTCTTTCCTGAACTGTCCTCTTTATTGGCAAAACAAAGTAAAATATTTTATTTTTTTTTCTTTTTTTTTTTTTTTTTTTAAAATAGAACATTAAAATTAACCCAGAAGAAAAGAAATGAAACACAGTGAGCTTGTTGGAGTCCTAGGATCTGGTCTGGAAGAGCTCGGAAAACATGTTCAGTGTTTTCTCCTGTTTTCAGCTGGAACTGTACCAGAGATGGGGTTACTTGGGGAAGAGGGGAACAGAACGGGAAAAACAAAGGATGCGGAATAAGAGCCCGAGGCCACCTCATGTGTTCACTTCACTCGCCAGGTTCTCTATCAACACCTTAGTGTCACAAGCCTTGGACCTGGAAAAAAAAACAAACAGAAGACACTCACTGGGGAGGAGGAGAAATTCCCATGACTACATGCAGACACTAAAAACACAGTGTTCTTGGAAACTTCCTTCTACAGAGAAGAATTCCTTTCCTCCCCGGGAACTGTGTCACACTCTCCCATCCCTCTGCACAAAGCTCCCCAAAACCTCTGCAGCAAAGCCAAGGGAGAGTTTGTCCTCCACTTGCCACTGCACAAAGGTACCAAGCAGCTCATTTTGGACACGTGTGACCTGTCCCAGGGGTACACGGACGTGGTTGCAAGGAGTTCAATCCCCTCTGCACAAAGTTTTTCAGCCTCTGGCAGCCACATGAACTGCTTGCACTGGTGGGATCCGTGTGCTCAGAGCCAACACGGATATGAGGCAAGCATGGCCCTAAGCTGCAGCTCAGAGCACATCCTCTGTGTGACATCCACAGACTCCTGCTCCAAATGTCCCCTCCTCTCTGTGCTGGGGGGAGGGGGATGTGCTGCAGGGATTGCACAAGGCGCTGTGCTTCCCAGGGGAGAACAAACGGTCAAAGTGCAGAGCTCCACAGCTGTGCTGTGGGGGCAAAAGGGACACCCGGGCTCTGGAGCACCCTGTGCTGCTTGGCACACTGGCACTGCAGTGAAGACATGCAGAGAACAGGGTCAGGGGCTGGGGTCTAAGCTGCAAGGTGAAGGCGTGGAAAGAAAAAGTGCACGGGTTTAAATTTGGGAGAGGGAATTTAGATCTGAGGTCTCACATAGGAAATCATTCACCAAATGATAACTGGAATCTTCGGGTGGTCTGAGGCCTGGGAAAGGCCTCAGGTTCACAAGAACCTCTCTTCCAGGGTTAGAATTACAACTTCTGGCAGTGGCTAGAGGCTGGGTTTTTTGCAGGAGGGGAATGTTGTAAAGGGAACTCCCTTTTCCAGTGGTTCACCAGAATTCCAAGATGACGTAAAGGATGCATCACCTCTCCAGCAGAGAAATTATCATTTACTGTTTGGGATGGGTCCTCCCTTTGAATTACTATGTGGGCAGCCATCTTCACACGGCCACCCACTTCATAAATGGCCAGCAGGGATTTGCAGCAGCTGGAACACGGGATGCAGTTTTGCTGCAGCAGAGGAGGGGCAGAACGTACTGCGAAGCGAGGCGCGGTCTGCGCAGGGACACGCTCTGGCTGCGCTTCCACTGCTTGTTCTTGCGGCGGTTCCGAACACCATCTTCCTGGTCCATCATCTGATCCAAGAGTGTCAGGTCATCGGCGTTGAGCGGCGCCACCGAGATGTCCCTCACGGCACGGAATTCACCACAGTTGTTCAGGTGCTCGTTTTCCAGACGGAAGAAGTTCCACACGAACCGCCTGGGTGCAGAAAAAGGACCCAAATTACCCGTCTGGTTCCACTGGGCCGTCGCCCGTGTGTGGCAAAACCCTGGCAGATGCAGCTGAGGACTGAGCAGTGTGTGCCTCTGGGAACAGGCTGGGAGTACAGAGAAAGAGACAGTGACAGCAGCACCCACTGCATCACCTTCCCAGCCCTCTGGAGAAGAACGGATCTGTCAGGTTCGTTCACTGTTCTAACCACGGCAGCCCCAGAAGGCGGCAGCACTGCAGGCAGAAGCCAACACCCACCAAGAACATCAGTGGAGCTCAGCTACCTCCACCATGGCTGTGAGTGAGGTTCAGCTTCAAGGGCTTTTATTCATCTCAAGAAGCTGTAGGGCTGGGTCTCCAGCTAGAGGACAAGAGTGTAATGAGCCAGGAAACCTTGCAGGATCCAAACCTATGACGCACGCTCCAAACAAGTGGCTGGAAAAGTGGCAGAGATTTGAGAATATTTGCAAACCTGAAAACTAAGTGAGATCTCATATAGAAAACTCAACAATTTTTCTACACTTAGCATCCTGTTTGGGTTAAACATCCCATCCCTGTTAGACCTACTCTTCCATTTCAAGGACCAGTCTCTTCCATGTCCAAGGGTCAAGGCACCTCCCACCAAACTGATGTTGGACGAGTAATAAAAATGTAAAAGAGAAATGATCTGCCCAGTGAAGCAGCCTTACCTGAATACCTCAAGGGGGGCAAACACAGTGGAAATTATGTCCCCAGCATACGGGAAGATTTGCATGGAGGTGAGGGAGATCTGGATGGTCCATGCAAAACGCAGGATCACGTCTTCTACAATGGCACAGTAGTAGTATGCCTGGAGAGCAAGACAAACAGGACAGGTTATTGTACACCCTGCACAGAAGGACAGACCTCTTCAGGAAGACACAGAACTTCCTGCTCAACCACTAGAAGAGTGAACAGCATCAAATAACCTCTTTGAAACCAATAAAGACCACTGTGCGGCTAGAAAATCCAGTCCATTCCTGAATTCAGGAAGCACCAGTGGCCAACTGCAACATGCTCTAAACCCAGCAAGTTTTGTTAAAATACTGAGAAGCCTTCCCCAGGGTAAGAGCAGGCTGCATACGTACTTTCTGTGGGTAGACAATTCCTTCTCGAAGAAAGGTATTTTCACCAGCATTCTTGTCAAAGAGACCCCAGTCCATCTTCAGGTCCCAAATAAGGGTGTAGCAAGAGCTGATGAAGTAGAAGATAATCCACAGGTAGAAGAACACTTGGGTGTCACTGTGGTTTTTAGCTGGAAAAGAGAAGAACAGCATATTTCTGTACAGCTTAAAGCAGGTTGCTTCTTAAAACAGCTACAAACTGGCCTGACCCATGGAAACAACACCCCTCTTACCCACATTCTGGAAAATTCGGGGTAGCTATTCCCAACCAAACCAAAAGCCTTACCAGGGCAGGTTGTATATTGCTATTTAAATTCCCTTTCAGCTTGCTGAGCGTTCTGCACAGGGACTGAGATCTGCACTGGTGGTTTATTTTCCCGAGCCCCTGGCACACTCGTGGCCATTCGAGCTGTGAACAGCAGGTGGAGGCTGAGGGCCACGTTTCACAGAGGACAGGGCTGCAAGGCAGCGCTCAGCCAGGAGGGGTTTGGTTTGCAAGAACACGGGTGTGTTTTAGCTCGGCTCCAGATAAACAACCGTGATTTTGTGCATTGCATGCCCGAAGGAGGAGGGGCACTACAGGGATTCCCAGGAGTCCTTTTCAGAGGTTGTGGTGGAAAGAGAAAATAAGCAAAAAGCAATCAATACATTAACGTGTGTATAAATCCTGAAGGAGGCTCAGCATGGAGTTTTAGTTGTCCGTAGAGACCTCCTCTCTGAAACACAGGACTGTGGGCACGAAGTCTGCTCACCTCATGTATGTTTTTGCAACTTGGTTTTTTCCCATTCCCCCCAAAAAAGGTTACCTAGCTCCCTCAATTCAGCTGAATTTCCCTACATCGGTTGGCTGGGTAAAAACAAACAGATCTGATAACGCTGCTTGCTTTTAATTAGCATGGGTCATAAAGCTCAATGAAAATAAAATACGTTCCAATGCTTTGCAAAGCTGAGATGCTTTGCCTCTCCCTGCTGTCAGGAGTCTCTCCTCCTTCCTGTGCATCTCATTCCCTGATTCTCTCTAACAAAGCCACTAACACTTCTAGTTAAAAAAAAAGACAATGTTTGCAGTTCAAACCTGATGCTGTGCTAAGCAACAGCACTGCTGCCCATAGAAGTGGTTTTAAAACATCAGCATCCCCGAAGCTGATCACAGAGGGAGCAACAGGACAATCTGCTTGCTCCTTCCCTTTGTGTTTCTAACAACCACAATATAAATGGCATGCAGCAACCCGATAAAACCAATGGAGGTGAAAATGAGAGGCATTGTGTACCCGTACATTCCTCCCACTATGCCTTTCAGGCTTCCTGGACGTGATGTGCAGGATATAGGTCAAATACACACTAGTCATTCCCCTTTCAAAACACACCCCCTAAAGCAAACCTATTAAAAGCCACTTCTGCAGCAAAGCTCTGCTGCAGAGCAGATCTACATCGGCAGAGGAAACCGACCCAAGATCTGCTGCAGCTCTCAGGCTGGACTGGTTCCCCTGCTTTGGTGCAAGGCTGGAAGCCTTTGAGCAGCACTCTGCATCCTCCCAAGGCTCGGAGGTACCCAGGGAGAGGTCCCACACTGCAGAGAGCCATGATCCCACCCAGCAGCAGGCACAGAAGTCCTGCAGAGAAGGGGCTCTGATGCCCGGGCACACTGCTGCTGCTGCTTTGAAACCAAGTCTCTCATCTACTTTTAAAGTGCTGCTGCCCACAAACCAGGAGCAAGGGGAGGATTCTGGAGCTCAGCAATTAGGGCTCTACTGCAAGACTTCACTCTGCCCCCATCAGCTCCTCCAAAGCCTCTGCTGTAATTATGTCAGGAAGAAAAGGCAGATGCTGACATTCGGTGACTCAGAGACACTAAGCCTGTTCTTTCCAACATTATTTTTAGCTCATTAGATCTCCATGTTTAGTTCCTAGTACCAGATCCCTAATGATAATTCAAAGGTAGCTGATGGGTTCAGCACTTTCAAAGAATTAAAAGCTCCAAGCTACCCTGTGAGGCTGCAAGCTTCCTATCAAGCTTAGGTCTGAAGGTTAGGTCACATTGCTTTTTTTTGGTTTTTTTTTCTTTGAGGACAGAACATGAAAAAAACAAGTCTTACTTCACATCTTCATGGAGCAGACATGAAGAAGGCAGCACACAGTACCATCCATCACCATGACTTTGGCCACATCCCTGGTGTGAGCCATGCCCTGCAGGTGCAGGGCTGAACAGCAGCTAAGGAACATTGCTGGACACTCCTTTAGAGGTCTCCAACCATAGAGGGGATAGTCTGGCCCCAAATTATTATCTCAAACTATGTAAGGGGCTAGCAAAACTGTATTCTAAGTTGGCAATTACCCAGGAAGGTGTTTTCACACTGCTCAAACCTAAACTGCCTCAAAGGTTACTGTGTGCAATTATGGAACAGAGGAGTACCAGGAAGAAAAAGGCCCATGTAAGAAATCTTGCAGCATTAACATCATCAACCTCAAAAGGAAATGCTTGCTTCTAGTTAGTTAGGTTATGATGGCCTCAGCTCCCTTTCCCTGCCCTGATCTTTCTAGCAGTCTTTTCAGCAGCACCTGGGGTGATGCTGGTCACCCCTCACTCCTGCTCACCCCCTCACTTTCTCCCGCTCCATTATGCATCCAGCTCCTGCAAAAAAATCCATTAAAAACCCAAACCATTTCCTGGTAAAATGCTCTCATCAGAACTAACCTATTGTCTTCAGCCTTGGCCTCTGAGTCCCTTCCTTTAATCACTTATCCTTCCTTTCCTCCTGCCTGCAATGCTGTTTGATGCCTTCCCTCCTTCAGTCCTCATTGGTATGCAGCTGGTGTACAGAAATATGTTCCTGCTCTAGGCAAGCAATTATATCTCAATCTCTGCTGGCTGGGCCTGGTGGCCCTCTTCACTGCTGCTCAGGGGGGTAGAAAATCAAGGCATTCGTATTCTGCCCAGAGGCTCCATCTACTCCTGGCCTGGCAGCTTTCCAGGAACAATAAATAGCTGTGCATACATATGATGACATCACCAGGGATTATTTAAGCAGGAACTGTTTCATCCCGTGTTGTTTTTTGTTTGCTTGGTTAATGATGTGCTAGAAACCACCAAAAATCATGAGATTCAGTCAGTCTCAGGATGGGAGAAGCGTTCTTGGATACCTGGTAGATATCAACCTCTCCAAGAGGGAAAAGAAGACCAGTTCTTCAGCATCCCATGAACTGCAGCAACTCTGCAGCAAGGGGTAGGTAAAGGACCTTTCTTCTCCATGCTCCAAAGGGCACTGTCAGGCAGCAGCTTCCTAAGCTACAGTTATGCAAACCAGCACGTGCAGGATGAACCACCCCTCTGCAGAGAAATTCACAGCTGTACCCTCCCTGTTGCTTTTTGCAACCTTTACCAGAGAAATTTCCATCAGCAGCCTCAGTGTACCCTATAAAAGGCTGCTCCAGCAGATACTCTGCACAAACACACCCACAAACAGCCCCAGAAGGTCAGCTAGACAAATAACAGAAGGCTTCCATCTCTGAATTGAAGCTGTGAATGGCCACAGCCCCAGAAAACAGCCAAAGGCACTTGGAGCAGCAGAATTTACTGCCTACAAAAATTGCTGATGGACAGTATCTTGGATCCCAAAACCAGCCCCAGAGGACACAATATCTGACTGGCATTTGAAGAGAAACACTTGACAGAAATTATAACCCCTTCTTAACACAGGCAACAGAAAGGTTGCTTTCCATCCAAGACAGGCAGCAAATACTATCCTGAATGCTGCTAATATTGACTTTACTTCCAAAGAATACTGTTTATCCTGCTGAATTATTCCAGGGAATGTAAACACTATACAGTATTCAACACAGCCAAAATCAATGCCATGTATTATTGAAGATCTGGATAAGAGCACAAAGGCCCTTGATAAGCACTCCTGGTGTGTCAGCCCCTGCAGCTGGCTGCTGGTGGGGAAAGCTGTGATAAAAGCTGTAAGGAGTGTGGGATTATCAGGAAACATGGTCAGGTAAGCCCTCTACAGACAGAACTCACACAGCCCGAGCAGCAGCAATTAAAAACCCCTCGGTCCAGGCGTGCCAAATCCAGGTTCCTCTGATGCCCAACAACCTTTCAAACACAGATTTATGCAGGACAAACCCCAAAATATGTATCTATTCACAGTGTGCTAGCCAAGCCCAGACAGAAGAGTACTGAGCACTTATTCTCTCTGCCACCCAGTCAGCCTGGGGATGACCAGTGCCCATTACCTCCATCCCAGCACACAAGGGGTGTGGGGGGTGTGACAGCCAGAAGTGACTTATCTACACAAGAACTGCAATCAGAATGACATCTCAAAGCATTTCTCTAACACCTTCCTGCTTGAAGCAGTGTTCCTGCTCCCTCAGTAATTATACTCTTAATGAGGGGAGAGCAGCAGTGTTGCCCTCCTGCCCAGACAGCTTCTCAGTACTGACCAGTGGCACAGCCACAGTGTGACTGGGGACTTCCTGCAGTAAAAAAGCAAATGACCCAGAGGAGCAAAGGGAGAATTCTCCATTGTGCACTGAGGGGCTTTGTCAAACACCAACCATTTTGTCTGAACAACCTTCCCATCAGGTTCTGCAAACCTCTGCTATAGCTTCTGGGCACAATTTACAGCGGAAGAACTGTCAGGAGAACACATCTCCTCTCCTCTTCTGGTAAGATTCTACACTGGTAGAACATAGAAATCCTCAAATCATGTTTTGACTGAGAAAAATACTCTGCAGATTTGCATCAGGTTTCTAGGACTATATGACTGTGTCTGATTTCAAGACATGGCAGCAATCTCATTGCACTCAGCAAAGAAGAATGTGGTTTAATTGCAATGGGAAGAAGCACATCAGTCATGACTGAGACTTGATCCAATTCTTCTTCTGGGGTCTTCTCTAGCATTTGAGAAAGTGTTCCTGGGGGATGCTTTGCTGCTGCTTTAGGAAGGATAGGTTTTCCAATCTATCTGTTGACCAGCAGTCTCACTCATAAAAATACCTGGATTCACAATCAGAAAGAAACAGCATGGTAAGCAGGGACTTTGCTGGACAACCTAGAGACTGGGACAGTGTCACCTGCTACCTCTATACTGCTTTGAGATTCAAAACCAGATTGCTTCAAAATAGAATGAAAATCAAAATAAAAAAGCCTACTGTCAGATGATTACATCTCCTAGATTTCTGCAGCACCGGAGAACTCCAGATCTGCACTTGTTTGACAGGAAAATCACTTGTGACGGAGTCAGTTGCTTCTCTTAAAAAGTTCCATTAAAAAAATGCCAGGCTTCCCCCTCTAATTGCCCAGGGAATGAGTTATCAGTAGGCCATCCTTTTTACTAATACCTTACTCATTTGTGTTCCTGCTTCTCCAGCCACCTTTACTGCTGAGGTATATGAAACCACACCAATGGTACTGCCAGTCCACATCCCAGCTACCAACATCCATCTCTTGGCTGCAATCCTGAGCAGGGAATGCAGGAATCCCCCAGCAGCAAGGTGCTGAGGCTGCCTCTCCCCCACAGCACACCAAGAATGTCCCACTTGACATCCAAAGATTCCCAGGTCTTGTAGCTGCTTCCCACCCCTCATTCATCACGATGCCCTCAGCCATTGCCAGTGGTGTCACCACCTTCCTGCTGGAATGGATCACTGGTTCTCCCACCCTCTATTCCACTGCCCCTCACCTGGGGAGGGGGAAGACTTCCAGGAGAAGAATAATTATGCATGGCAGGAAGGTGGTAACATCAGGTGGTTGCACGGGAAGCTGCAGGAGGATACCTGACTACACCTTAGCTCTGCTTTTCTCTGCCAGCCCAAGTGCTGGCCCAAACCCCCTCCCCGCTCACTTACCTGTGAGAAAGCAAAGCTCCTGCCAGCACCTCTGCCTGCCCAGGCTGCTCCAGCTCTGCCGAGCTGCTCCTCACCCTTGCCAGCAGCTCAGCCCCAAAGCACCATCCGGGATGGCTGCTGAAGCAATCAGAGGAGCTAAGAAGCCAGGGTGGAGGATCTGGGCTTGCCCGGGGTGCTGAGGACACCCACGTCAAAGACAGGAGGAGGTCAGAGGCCAGGATGGAAATGTTTGCCCACGGCAATGCCTCCAATTCTTCACTAATGACACTGCTGCTGTGATGGAAAGGATCAGAAAGAATGGCTAATGAACACGACTCATTACTGAAGGCCTCCTGGGCACGGGATGACAGCGTTTCAGACAAAAATTCATCCTAGCTCACAGTAATGTGACAGCCATTGCACGTTTCGGCTCCAAATAATCATCCTGATGGAGTTGCCAGTGTGCTGTGCTAAGACAAGTTGTGTGAAAACTGCAAGTATTAAGAAAGCAGCCAGTTAATCCCATTACAAAGTTTGTTTTACTTTCAGAGGTCAATCCAAGCACTCTAAGGCTCTTCTGACACCTAAGTCAAATGATCTGGCTTGCTGCAGCACTGACAGCTCTTCAGCACTGAGAAAGAAGGGGAGAGATGGGAGACCTTGTACTGACACACAAAGGATAAGCTAGAGAACAGGATCTCAGAAAAGCTTCTTGTTTCAGTGTTTCAGAAGCTTTGTACCTGAATTCTAGATGTCCATTTATTTTCTTTTGCCTCACTCCCTAGAAATGGAATAACATTTCTCAGATGAGGTATTACAAGTTGCTGCACAAGTGTCTGATCTCTGTAAAAGTGATTTTAGTCTCAGTTCTCACATCATCTTGTTTTTGTGTCCTGTAAGAGTTTAGGATCAGGGTTAATTATTGTCCCACCTACCAACCAATTCACCCTGCAGATTCGGACAAGGTGACACGGGCTAAGTGACACCACCCACTATCCAGCACTTGGGCTGGCAGAGAAAAGCAGAGCTAAGGTGTAGTCAGGTATCCTCCTGCAGCTTCCCGTGCAACCACCTGATGTTACCACCTTCCTGCCATGCATAATTATTCTTCTCCTGGAAGTCTTCCCCCTCCTCAGGTGAGGGGCGGTGGAATAGAGGGTGGGAGAACCAGTGATCCATTCCAGCAGGAAGGTGGTGACACCACTGGCAATGGCTGAGGGCACCGTGATGAATGAGGAGTGGGAAGCAGCTCCAAGACCTGGGAATCTTTCACTGTGTTGTCAAAAAGCAGCACGTTCCCCATTCATCTTCATCTGGTCAGAGCTTAGTAAGGGATGGTCCAACACCTTCCTGCCAAAGCCCATTAATCCAAGGATGATTCTTTCCTTGAAGCTTCACATCTCTATTCCTTGGCAAAGCAAGGAAGGAAGTTTCACAGTTTTTTCAGGCTTTAAAAAAGACAAATTGCACATCCCTTCAGCAGGAGAAGCCAGTAGCTGAAGCAGTGGCAGGAACACAGACAGAAGCCCTACTCTTTAGAGACAGCCCTATTTAGTTAACTTCTGTATTTTTAATTACTGTCAGTTTTCTGGGCTGTTTAATGAGAAAGTGTGTGGCTGTTACATTATCTTGGACCGACCTAAGGCTCTCCAGGGCACTTCCAAGCAGGTGGCAGCCAGCAGTTTTATTTGGAGTACCTGGAAAAGGCGTGGGAGCAGTGTGGAAGAGGAGATGCTTACTCAAGTTTCTAGGCCATGGGGGATTAACTCTGGAATAATTCAGAGGTTAATAAATAGCTGGATACTACCCAGACCACACGAATTCAATCAAATAAATTGTTAAAAACAACCTTACAATGAAAACTTGCTCAAACTATCTTTCCTTTCAGTTTATGGATAAAATATCACATACCCAATTTTTATTCAGAACTTGTGTTTAAGCTTGGTTAACATGCTTCTGAAGAGCACCAGGGTAAACACACCAGTGCTATGCTGAAAGATCCCACAAAAGAAAAAACTATGGATGGGCACAAAGCACTTGAGAAGCTCAGTTCTTCAGAAACAGAAGCCAAATCTTTACTCTGTGTGAGCTGATGATAGCATGGGAGCACCAAGGAAAGAAAAAAATGACAGACAGCAGCAAAAGAAAGATGTCTCATTTCATGAAGGATAAAGCTGGAACATAAACAGCAGCATAAACATTGACACCCCCCCTGCAGTGCTGTGTCCATTTCTGGAGTCAACACAAGGAGGACACAGCTGCTGGAACCAGTCCAGAGGAGGCCATAAAGATGCTTAGAGGGCTGCAGTATCTCTGCTCTGGAGCCAGGCTGGGAGAGTTGGAGCTGTTCAGCCTGGAGAAGAGAATGCTCCAAGGAGACCTTAGAGCACCTTCCAGTACCTGAAGGGGCTACAGGAAAGCTGGGAGCAATTTTTTACAAGGGCATGGTGTGACAGGCCAAGGGGAATGCATTCAAGCTGGAAGAGGTCCCTTTTGTCTTTTAGGGTTCCTTCTAACCCAAAGCAGCCTGGGATCCTGTGGTAATATTCAGCTATCCTGGAGGGAGCTCAGCCCTGTTAAATCCAGGGCAGAAGGGAGCCAGAGGCTCTGCTCACCATGCTGCAGGCAGCTGACAGCTTCGAGTTACAGCTCAGCCTCATTTGCCTCTGCAAACACCCCCCACAGCACTGGATTTACAGAACGTGGCCTTTGCTTCCCATTCCTCTGAGCAATATCAAAATACTGAGAACTCTTCCTTTGGGAGCTCAGCAACAGTTGCCGTTGGGTTGCTGCTGTCTTCCCTGAGATGTGGTTGTGTTTCTGAGCCATGGCATCAGCATTTGTCCCCGTCACTGCTGCCTGCTCTGCAGGTGGGAGTCCTCATCATCTCACAAAGTGGAACAAGCCTTGTGCCTGGCTCATAAACACCTTGTTACAACCCACTCCCTGACAGCCCTGAGGAGCAGAGCAGTTATATATGGCAGCCAGGAGAACCAGGGGCAGCTGTCCTGGCGTGGATGCAGGCTTCAAGGGGAGGAGAAAGAGAGGTCAAATTCCTCACCAGGACATTTTGACAGATGCTGCTTTTCCTTTTGGTTGCAAAACCTACCCCAACCTTCTCACAGAAGGCTCTGCCAGACTGTCCACCCCCCAGGGAAGGAGAAGCATTACTCAGCCCCCACAAAGCAGGCACTGTATACAAAAGCTTATAACCAGTGACTGTAGCCAGGCAATAATCTGTATCTGTCTCATCATGGGGTTTGGTGGTGCTGACTAACTGGACTGCAGGGCTGGAACTGAAGAGCTGCAGAATGTCACTGAGCAAACAAGTTAAAAGGGGAACAAGCTCTGGGGCCAGAGCAGTGGGGAGGGGATGCAGAGGGAGGCTGGGGGCACCACTGATGCTCCCAGCTCAGGTTTGAGCACACGTGTGGACACAGAGTGCCTGACTCCCAACCTTCAGCCACCCTGCACCACTGCACTGCTCTGCCACTGAAGCACAAGGCTGGACAAAACATTACCAGTGTGACTTTGGGACCAGATACATCACAACAGCCATTTCTTATTAGAAAACTGTAGGTTTCTAATTAGCCTACCACCCTCCCAAAAGCCTAACAAGGAGCATGCCTTGAACACTCCTCCCTGCCCCGCCACAATCGTATTTCAGGATAAGTAATTGGTCACAAGCATTTTGTGGCTGCTAACACCTGGAGACACAGAAGGCTTGTATTTTCAAATAAAAGAATACAGCTCTTAGGACTTCAGAGCAATGAAAGGCAGGGCGACTGCCTGAAGTGCAGAAACTAAAAGCTTTTTCCCTCAGAACAAGAGAAGAATCAAGTAATTGTCGTTTCCAGGGAGATGGGGAACTTGAGGGATCAGAGCTCAGTCTGCAGTTAAATGGATTGGAAACAACTCCCTACACCAGCTGAAGAAAAAACATGGATAAAAACACACAAGAAAACCCAGTGATTGCATTCTCCTAGCACTGTGCACACCTCCCCACATTCAGGGATGATGGACTGACTTTATTCAGATTATCCAGGTTAGCTACTCATGAATGCCAAGGGATAAGTAACTTCCTATGTTCTCCTTTTCATCACACGTCTCCCATTTAGCATCCCTTCACAGCAAAAATTGACAGGGATTCTAGTTTTCTCCTTTTGAGAGCAAAACCTGAAAATCTCTTTCTCACTCTTCTCAAGCACAGTGCTAAGCAGACCAGGCATGCACAAAATACCTAAAAGATGTCCAGATACTCTTTGCAAGCTAGGCAGCCCTTTGCCTTTCCACTGAGATGCTTCACAGGTGGCAAAAGACAAAAGTTCATGCTCCAACAGGAGCTAAATTGAGCTCCTCCCACATAAAAAGCAAATCCCATGAGTTGCAAAGGGTTTAAAAAAATAACCGATACCTTTGTGAGTGCTGTAGAGGGCTGCAAATGTCACCACAAAGAAGGTGGTGGAATATTTTCCAGCATTAACCAGATGAAAGGCCCGTTTGTTATCGCGGTAACGGCGCAGGCACTGGATGAATCGCAACCAAGCAGGGATGCACTGGACAACTGCTCTCACTCCGTAGGAGTAGCTGTAACAAATCTGATTATCTGCAAGAAAAAGAAAAAATTCAGGGACAGAGTCAGCAAGCATAAGCACTCCTATTGTCTTCTTTCCTGTAAGCACAGTATCACTTGACATGACTGCAATCCCCCGTCCATGTCTCCTCCTCAGCACACACACACCCAGCACAGCAAGAAGCTCATGGCTGGAAAGTCACCTGGAGCCCCTGACTGCATCCCAGAGGTACACAGGTCAATGACATCAATATGACATCAATAACACATCCAGACAGATTACCATCTCACCCTTCCACTGCTCCCCGTGTAATTAACGTGCAAGAAGACTAGAAATAATCTATTTTAAAATTTATTTTCTGCTGTGGGCAGTACTGAGAATAATCAAATTAGAGATGGAACTACAAAAGGCCTTAGACACTGTGTTTTTGTACATAGATAGGAGAGCATTCCCAAACACTGCAGGACAGCTCAAAAAGGCTACTTTGCCAAGATGTCCTTGACCCATTTTTCTTGTATACTGTAATAGGAATAAAACACACTTCAGCATGTGTTTGGGGTTTTCAGCATGTGACTGGGGTGAGAGTCAACTACGACAACATGACATTGTGTCACACCCCTGATGTTTGAAAGCCTTTTTTTTGTTTTTGAGGAAATAACCAGGAAAATCACAGCTTTTTCCTAGAACCTCCTGGCACACCATATTCTTACAGTGCCTTGCTTACCACATGTAAACCAAACACCCCACTGGCTAACAAACATTTGTTTCTTATTCACATAAGTGAAGACAAGTTTTTAGACAATATTTATGCCAAAGCACTGCACTATCATTCTGCTGTTGGGACTGGAAGAGGACAAGTTGTTACCCACTCGGTTGCTATATTTATTTTATTTTTATTTTAATAAATATTTAGCTACGTGCGACACTGTCTTAAAGCAAAGAGAAAGATCAGACAGATTGGAAGAACAAAGTGAACACTTATGCTTATTGAAGCATACTGCAAATTCTTCCAGCAAGTGTCAAAACCATCAGGAAACACAAATTGCCAGCAGTCACTGCTTGAAATGAAAAGACAACACAGCCTGGTCCAGGAGGAGACAGGTATGATTTTGCCACTGGGAAGGCCAAAGTCAGAATTTATATTCCAGCTCTACAGCTCTTCTGGCTGGAAAGGGGAGGCAGAGCATGCACACCCCTGGTATCACAGCACCAATTCCAAGTGAATAAGCTGAGCTCTGAGGCTGTTTCTCCATCCTCTGCTGCTGCCCTGTACTGTGATGGAGCCTCTAAGAACCAGGCTGCAGCTCAGACAGTTGTGCTTAACAAGCTCATGCACCTCATTTTCATGCTGAGCAACAGGCTAAAAGCAAATACCTGGATAAACTGCTATGAAATAAAACAACAGTGCCAGGGAAATGGGAATTCTTGACTCTTGCCAGTCAACAAGTGCTGTGCCTGAATTCTTTGACGAACACACACATCAGGCCAAATGACTGGATTAGGAAATAAACATGGATGTGAAATTCCATTTCTCTGGATGGAAGTAAGAAAGGGCAGAATCTCTCTAACGCTGTGTTTACAAGAAGCATCAACTATTTCAGTTTCCTATGTCACTGGCAGCCATCTCCAAAACAGACAGATGACTGTCAGGTTGCCTCGCTCAATGTTTTTCAGATCATTTTGATTTTTTGCCTGGGTTGTCAGCATTACTCTACCTGTATTTGCCAGAAGTCCAGCATTGTCCTCCCACTGAACCTCAAAGCTGTAGAAGCAGATCATGTATTCCAGATCCATGAGTATCACGACCAGGCTGTTGAGCTGATCAGCCAGCCAGAAGTCTGCAAAGCCTACCTTGTGGAAGGGAGCAGTGAACACTCGAAACTGTCAGGGAAAAACCAAAAGGAATAATTCATGACATAGTGTCAGAGACATCTAAATGCAGGACACCACAGTATTGAACAAATATGGCAATAACAGAAAAGCTTTAAGATTTATTGCTGACCTTTTGCTCCTGATGACAGAAGAGAGAATGCTTTCCTCACTTTTAGTACAAATAACATTCCTGCTTTCTTCTTTCCCTGTGCAACTATTTGTGTTCTCCCCCACACTGTTGATTTTTGACTGGCAGAAGAGCCCAGTCTCCTCCAGCCAAGCTCTTTCCCACAAATTCCCCATATCTCTGTGTAAGAGCTCTACACCTCTCTGTTTCTCCCCTTGCTCCTCATTTTGATCAGCACCATCTTTCAACCACTTCTGCCATGTCTACCAACATCTTCCACACTTGCCTTTCCTCACATTTAATGTCAGCATGACCATCAGTCTGATCCTGGCTCAGTTTACTTGATCCCTACTTGTTCTTTGGTGTGAGAAGCTGTAAGAGTGCAGATTGCTACAGCTGGATCTCCCAAAGCCTTGAGCAGGGAAGGGGTTAAAGGAAGGGCAGAGGTAATCCTATTGAATGTCAATCAGACTCCCCCTCAATCCCAGTCCACTTCCCCTCTAAGCTTTAACAGCAGTTTTACTACTTTCAAACCAGACAGTTTTCATGCTCCATTACCCTTGATTACAACTCTCTCTACCCAGTTAGTTATAGTTACTGAGGGCCAATTTCTCAAAGAGACAGCACCAGCCAGCAGTTCAGAGATTTACGAACCTTTAAATTAATGAAAGCACAGCCTAATACTGCTCTTCCATATTACTCACCTTATTAACCTGAAGGCTACACAGTTACAGGAACCTGGGAAAGGACTGACACTCTCATCAGCTTGTAATGACAATTTAAGGCTCTGGTCCTACATTTCAAAGCCAAATAGGGGATTGAGACTTAGTGGAATAAACCAGATGTGGATCTTGACCCATGCTGAGAGCAGAGGTCAGCACCCACCTCCCTGCAACCTCCTTCCAGGGAGGTGTAGAGAGCAATAAGGTCTCCTCTCAGCCTCCTCTTCTCCAAACTAAGCATTCCCAGTCCCCTCAGCCTCTCCTCACAGGACTTGTTCTCCACACCCATCCTCAGCTTGGTTGCCCTTCTCTGA
Source organism: Heliangelus exortis (assembly GCF_036169615.1). Classification (NCBI taxonomy): domain Eukaryota; kingdom Metazoa; phylum Chordata; class Aves; order Apodiformes; family Trochilidae; genus Heliangelus; species Heliangelus exortis. The sequence goes on along the minus strand of NC_092429.1, from coordinate 29,320,106 downwards.
CCTCCCTCCAGCAGCTCAATGTCCTTCTTGTAGTGAGGGGCCCAGAACTGAACACTTGAGGTGAGGTCTCACCAGTGCTGAGTACAGGCACACCATCACTGCCCTTCTGCTGGCCACACTGCTCCTGACACAAGCCAGGATGCTGTTGGCCACCTGGGCACACTGCTGGCTCTTATTCAGACAGCTGCTGACCAACACCCACAGGTCCTTTTCTGCTTGAAGAGAAAGAAGAGCCTGGCAGGGGCTAAAGAACTTTTCTGACACAGAGGAAGATCAGTTCAAGTGCAACTTGCAGTCCCTCAGGGACAGGCAGAAGAGAACCCACTCCTGAGTACCAACAAGGGGATGGGGATGGTCACAGCTGGAGGCAGCAAAGCCTCCCATGTCCACGTGTACTGAAGTACCCTCCTGATGTGGTTCTCAGAGAACTGGAGGTGCCAGTACTGCTCTGCTACTCCTGGTATATATCAGACTTCATTTTGGCTGGAAATGAAACATGTCAAGCATGTGAAGAAAAAGGCTCACCCAACCAAAATCTGTGTGACAGCCACAGTTCTAAACATTTTGCTGTTTAAACCTCCTTTCACCCAGATAGCTCCTGGCAACTGCAAGGAGAAATAACATACAGTCACCCAGCCAATTACATATTATAAAAATTGGGAAAACCTAATAGCTGCTCTTCATGTGGTTTATCTGTCCTCTTTTTTCCCTTTCCTCCCCCCACATAACACACAGTCAGATGCACTGTGTCATTTCTACCATTAAAGTGGATCTTGCATTTTGGGGAAGCCTTTTTTTCCCCAGGAGACCTTGGGCTGAACGGGCCTGTGCATGCCCAAAGATGTGTCTGTACTGCAGGACTGCAGCCTAGAGAGAGCAGGGACAGAGCAGGTGCTGGAAACTGAGAGCTCTGTGAAGACTGAGAATCTCACTCTGTTAAGACATTAAGGTAAATTAGCACAGATCTTGCTCACATAGTTCCCCTAGCACCAAGGGACAGCAGTAGGATTAATGAGGCTTGGGACTAAAGGTACATCTATGAGAGATGGCTGAATGCTGGGAGGCAAAAAGTAAGAAAATTTGCAGTAGTAAGCTGCAAATCAAATAACAGAGGGAAACACAGACAGTTTAACTCCCTGTGTGCACACCTGCACACACATGCTTTAAGCATGCTGCTGCATTTCATCTTTGTCATGTTCCAGATAAAGTTAATTGCTTTAATTGGTATTAAAATGAGCCTGTGAAGAGCATCAGGCAGCCAAACCCTCTTCCACCCAATGCTCTCAGAGCAGATCCAGCAAGAATAAGCTGTCGAGGGAACCAACTTGATTAAAGTGAATTTAATAGGGCATACAGGGTGGGGATGAACGTGTGAAACAGCCATTTGGGAAGAAACTGGTGAGCCAACCAACAAGTCTGTTCCTTGGAGCTCCCACCAATAACTGGCACAGTGAAGCAGAGTCCACATTCACATTCCATTCAGCAGATTTATCTTGCCCGGGAAATAGGAACTGGGTCAAAAATACTTTGCTTTGAAACATTTGCAGAACCCTCCATACACACACCCAGGAACTTAATTTTATAAGAAGTAAACTTTGCAAATGTTCCCTCCCCCTCCATCAGTGACCTGTCTCAGTGCTGGCACTCCCCCAGTCTGGGCTGAGGAACACCCACACAGCCTTGCCCTGGAGCACCATAACCCTGACCAAACTGTTTGGCTGCATTCAGGAACAAACAAGCAAAGGTACTGGAGTGGTTTTACATGTGCAAAGTCTGTATACAGCTCTCTGTAGGAAGATAAACAAGCAGCTACCTGCAATATGAAGATAATGAGAGACTGGTACCAACAAGCAGAAATTTCTTCCACAAGCCTGTGCCCAGCAGCCATCTGCAGTCAGTACCTTATCAATGTCTGCTCTAGGAATACACAGGGACATAAGCATCCCCTTTTCCTGAGGATTAGTGACATTTGTACATACTTGAATACTACGACTAAACTACAGCTTTTTTTGCTGTTTTTAAATTTTTTATTTTTAAATCAGACTTACCAATAGTTTGAGCAGCCAAAAACGGGACTTGTAATATAAGGTTTTGGTAGGGTTGATGAGAAAAAGCAACATGAAGCCATACAGGATAAGTGGATTCACCTGCATAGGGATGTAGGTGAATTTACCATATATACATGCCAGCAGGCTCAGGCACCACAAAACCCCCAGGAAACCAGCAATCTACAGAAAGACAGAAAAAACCACACAGATACCTTATGAAAATACAGCTCCAAACCCAACAATGAATTCTCATTATAAGAAAAGGGACAGCAGTGCTCAATCGTGTAATCTAATCAGACTTCAGCAACTTCCCCTTCTAATTGTGTTACAAGTCCTTGCCAGGAAGGGCAGCATTTTTATCCTCCTGACAGCCCACGTGGCTCAGCCACTCCTACAATCACTTCTGCTTACCTCAAAGAGATGTTGATGGGACAAGTTGCTGCGGGGATTGAGTTCAAAGATGAGGACGTGATTGACTCCAGCCTGTCTCCAGCCATACGTGTTGATACCCAGGAGAAAGAGGAATTCTATCAGGAGAAAGCCACCTCGATAGATTCTCACCAGTGGCCACACATTTGGTCCATCTATAAAAGCCACACCTGGCAAAGACAAAAATGAAATGGCTTCAGTGACAGCACAAGTCGTGTCACAAAGCAGAGTTGCTTTATGCTGGCTCTCAAATGCTTGGCTGTGCCCCTGGAAACAGGGTATGCTCCTGAGCACCTCTATATACCAGCAAGTGGAGGACTTCTTGTCTAACCTTTGAGGATTTATGGGTTTTCGAGGGAAAAATTCAGCTTCCAGCTGGTACAGCCAGGTGCCCAGACTAAGATCCCAAGTCTCGCACTACAAGCGTGAGAGACAGCACAAGAATAAATCCCTACTGCATGCACCTAAAGGCTTTGGTTTGATGGAGATGAAATCCCCCCAGGCAGATACACAAATGCTTCAGCTCCCCACAAAACCAAGCACCACCATTTACTGTATTGAAAACAAAACTCAGTTGTGCTTAATCCCTGAACTCATCACAACTGCAGTGTGGTGCACATCCCTAACCAGCCACACCCACAGAGAAAGCCCAACATAAGGCAGATGTCCTGGAAAGCCTGGCACTTCTTCTGCTCAATCTTCAGAGTTCTGGAAACAAATTTGCTTCATTTTTAACAAGCATCTTTCTCTAGCAGGAGCCCCTCTGTAAAATATTCTCCCCCAGTTGCCCAGCACAGTTTTTTTTTTTGAGAAAAACACAAACAAAACCCAGGTATTTCAATCCTCAGTCTCAGTTTCATTGAGTGTTTTTCTTACCCACATACTGTTTTTGAGAGAAGAAAAAACAATAGTTTTACAGAAACAATGCTGAGAATTTATTCCCACAAACCTTGCTAAGTTACAGCCCTGAGCTGTACAAACTTTTTCTCAGAGAAAGCATATCTATAAAAAGTTTCATGTGTTCAGCATCATACTTTATACTACATAAAATTACAGAGTAAAATTGTGCAAGGAGTAATGACTCAAGAACTGTTGTTTTAAATTTAAAACTTGGAGACAACTGCATTCAGGCAAAATAGAGTCAAATTTTGAACAGAAGAAGCTGAAAATACAGAATTGCAATATAAGCATTTCAAATTTTTATCTGTAGTGCCTGTAAACAAAACCAAGGGAGGTGCTTCCAAACAGGACAGAGTGGCCCCAAAAATACTGCATGGGAGCCAGAGCAGGACAGATCTGCTGTGTGCTATTCCAGACAAGAACACCCAGACCAAGGTTTATCCTGAGGTGAACACAGTTTACTGTAACAGCACAGCATGCAACTTCCATAGCTAATGTCTGCTAATCTTATTTCTGGACTCAGGGAGGTAAAGGACCATAATTGTGTTGTGGAAAAGCAGCTGGCTCTGGAGAAAAAGCAGATACTGAACAGTACAACAAGCAGCTAGGAGTAATTCTATTCTCCTCTGATACCAAACCCTATCTAGCTTAACTTCTGCAGTACGAAGCCTACATGTGATTCCCCTCCATGCTTCCTAACCAAACCATTTTAATCACTAGAGCTGAGCAGTTTGTCTGAACCCCCAAGGACTCTGCTTGCAGGGAAGCGCTCAGCACTTGTTGTACTTCTAAAATTGGGCAAGACATTGGCTTACTAACAAAAGCCATGTTTTAGTGCTGTTTCCCAGGTTCTACATATACAGTGGTAAAATCATAGAATCATAGAATTGGCTGGGTTGGAAGGGACCTCAGAGCTCATCAAGTCCAACCCTTGATCCACTCCCACTGCAGTTCCCAGCCCATGGCACTGAGTGCCACATCCAGGCTCTTTTGAAATATCTCCAGGGATGGAGAATCCACCCCTTCCCTGGGCAGCCCATTCCAATGGCTGATCACCCTCTCCAGAAAGAAATTCTTTCTCATGTCCAACCTAAACCTCCCCTGGCACAACTTGAGACCTCTTGTGCCCTCTTGTCTTGCTGAGAGTTGCCTGGGAAAAGAGCCCAACCCCCCCCTGGCTCCAACCTCCTTTCAGGGAGTTGGAGAGAGTGATGAGGTCTCCCCTGAGCCTCCTCTTCTCCAGCCTCAACACCCCCAGCTCCCTCAGCCTCTCCTCATAGGATCTGTGCTCCAGCCCCTTCACCAGCCCAGTTGCCTCCTTTGGACCTGCTCCAGCACCTCAATCTCCTTCCTGAGCTGAGGGGCCCAGAACTGGACACAGGACTCAAGCTGTGGCCTCCCCAGGGCTGAGCACAGGGGCAGAATCCCTTCCCTGGACCTGCTGGCCACGCTCTTCCTGAGCCAGCCCAGGATGCCATTGGCCTTCTTGGCCACCTGGGCACACTGCTGCCTCCTCTTCAGCTTCCTGGCAATCCAGACTCCCAGCTCCCTCTCTGTCTGGCTGCTCTCAGCCACTCTGTGCCCAGCCTGGAGCTCCCCATGGGGTTCTTGTGGCCAAAGTGCAGGACCCAGCACTTGGAATGTTGAACCTCATCCCGTTGGGATCAGCCCAACTCTCCAGTCTGTCCAGGTCCCTCTGCAGAGCCCTCCTGCCTTCCAGCTGATCCACACTCCCCCCAGCTTAGTGTCATCTGCAAATTTGCTGATGATGGACTCAATCCCCTCATCTCAATCATCACTAAAGATATTGAACAGCACTGGGCCCAACACTGATCCCTGGGGGACACCACGGCCGCCATTTTGATGCAGCCCCGTTCAGCACCACTCTCTGGGCCCGGCCCTCCAGCCAGTTCCTAACCCAGCACAGATGCCCCTGTCCAAGCTGTGACAGCTTTTTCAGGAGAATCCTGTGGGAGACAATGAAATCACAAAAACTACTTGGCTAAAGCAGCAGACAGGTCAGCAAAGTAATGTCCAATTTATAGAGAACACCTTGCAGTTAGGATGGTTTTTGCCCAGTATCTGAGGTAACACAGAGATACCAGCCCATGACTGCTGATACAAACACGTCTATAATTCACATTAGTTTAATAACATCTGCTTTAGAGAGATGATAATTTTTATGAATTCATTCTCACATCTGTGCCACTTTTTCATTCTTAATACCGAGAGATAATGTAAACACAAATGGCTTCAATCGTATTTGCATCTCACACAGAGATCAAACATGTTAAGTTACAGGGGAAAAAAGATACAATGAATAAAGAACAGCTTCTACACATTAAACAGACCCTTCTCACAGAGGAGTCGAGTCTCTGCCTCAGCCACTGCAAGACCAAATGGCAAGCCTTGCAAACAGCTTCTCAAACAGAGAAATTTTATCCCAAGAGATGACTGGATCCAATTACAGAAACATCTGATTAAAAATTCTTTTAAGTCAAGAACACAGACAGGGGCTTTCCCTAACGCAAGAGCTCATATGCTGATTTATTAACCTTTTCCTTTGCACTGCTTAAGCAACTTACAACACTACTGAAATCACACACACAATTAGCAAAGCTGCTTGTGATTAAGCACTGCCTCTGGATCTACAGCACTAACGTGGCTTTCATGCTAATCTGAGTCCAAACCCAGAAGACTCAGAAGGTGCAAAGCAGGATAAAATGAAGGCCTGAGAGAAGCAAAAATTTACTGTAGCTTTTAAAAAGTATTATCAAAATTTTGCCAAGAGGAACCAGACACTAAAAACCTAGAAAATTTTGCATTAATATTTCCTGCGTGGCACAGTGCTCACATGGCTCTGTGTCTGCCCTCCTTCTCTGCAGGGAGGCGGCTCCATGTAAAGTAAGTTTTATGGGCACCTCTTTCAAGGTGGGTGAGAACTGTGTGTTCACAGAACAATAGGAGTAATCTGTCTCTGTTCATGGATGTTGTACCTCTGGAATATCACTCCAAGAGTAAGGAGGAATCCAGAAGAACAAACCATAAACCACTCAAAGTCCCAAATCCATGCATATAACATGAGAAAAAATCCACAATCTGATACTGAGCAGAACTAATTATTCACAACAGTGTGATGTGACTCTGGCTAATTTAACCCTGAACACCCTGACCAAGCCAAATCCAGATCCAGCCCCTCACTAAGTGAGGAGAATCCAAACAGCAAGGCACAGGAGCCAGCCAGCTCCAGTTACCCACCTGAAAGGATGACAGTGACATTCAGTGCAATGAACAGCCCACAGAACAACCCAACCCTGAAGGTAGTCCAGGCTGGCACAGGCTGCAAACAAAGCAAAGGTGGAATTAAGGTGGAGTACATAGGTCATCAGTAAAGTCAGATTAATTTGCAGGGTAAATTTAAAACCAGAAATACAATGCTCTGATCTCTGGATGCACTCTTGTTCTTGAAACGAGGGGGGCTTCTTTAACTGAAAATGCTGCATAATATTCTTTCCTATGTTGCTGCCATGTTGAAACAGAGCCTGGGCATCTCAGCATCCTTTGGAAAATATTCCAGAATACACAAGCACTAAGCATATGTTATTTTTATCAAAAATTTCCTTTTACTATTCATCTCACCCTTTCAATACCTCGGCTGCATGCATTAGGAATAGTAAGCACACTATTTCCAAACCTTCTGGAACTACAGCAGATTATGTGACTGTGTACCCCTCACAGCTGGCAGAGCAATTATTTTCACCACTTCATTCAAATGCCTAATGTAATTCAGCACCCTGACAAGCTGGAGAAGCAGCTTCACTGTGTAACTCAATCTCTTACCTGAGCAGCTCCTAAGGGTGGAACACGCAATCGTTTCATAGCCTTCTGTCTGTCTCCATCTTCTAACTCACTGGTCACCACTTCCTAAGAGGAGAAAGAAACCTCACAGAAGTTCATTCAAATAATAATAACGTGGTACTGTATTAAACAAACAAACAGAAGCAGTTATTTCCAAGTTACATCTGAGCCCTGGCCTGATACTCTTTTGATACACAAAGATATGAAAAGCTCACCAGGATGCAACAAGCTGCTAAGACAATACAAGTTAACCCCAAGTGAGCTTTCCTGAGAGAGAAGTCACCTGCTGAAAACTACAAGCCCAAATGTATGCAAACACTGTCAGAAACCAGTTGCATTTCCAAATCAATTCACAGTTGTCTTGGGGCTAAGCCCAAGCTGTAGAGAGGGCAAAGCAACACAGGAATCAGCAGTGAACAAGGAAACAGCGTTCTTCAAGTGAAAAGAGGAGCAGTGCCCAGGCTAGCATCCTCACCTCTGTTTCAGAGATGAGCTGGTTGATCTTCTTGCAGGTGTAGAAGGGTGCCACCTCCACCTCGGCCACGCGCCACTCCGCCCCCCGCGCTGTCTCCAGGTTCTTGTCATGCTTCTTCAGGATCTTACGGAAGCCAGTGAAGTTCAGGTTCTGCAGACAAGAGCAAACAGTACTGCCTTTTAGCCTCAGGCAACTCACGAGAAAGCTAAAAAGATCTTGCTAGCAAGGAAAGAACAGTTAAGAAGAAGAACAAAAATGACTGCACCTATTGGCAGAAGGTTTTTGATTTATTACTTTTTTAGAAGCCCTACACCTCCCGCAGTAATAACAGTGTGGGAGTCAGAGGCAAAAAAAGAGGTGACTTCCTCACAGGGAACTGCCTAAGGTTCATATTTCCTCAAAAGCAAAATCTTCCTTAACAAAGGAAGTGACAACATTCCTGGTGAAAGCTCACTGGAGACAAATAACCTTTGAACATGGTCAAAACTTGGATGCCTGAATTTCTTTTCAGAGATGCTCCCTCTGCCTGGGTCCATCTTACTGCATCCATACCTGGTCTCTGGGTTAGCAGTAGCTGTGAGGAGCTCTGAGCAAACAGAGAAAGCTGCAGAGATGATGCTTTGTCCCATCTCCCACAGCCACTGCCAGTCTTTCAAGGGGTTGTCCCTCCCACAACTAGGCTGCTGATTTCCAGTTTCTTTAAACTTTCCATTGGTTTCAAATCAGTTTCCTTGGATAAGTGTGTTACAGAAGGGAAATCCTTGTAGGAAAGTTTTAAATGCTGCAGACTAAACCCAAACAAGCCCATGCCCACAGCAGCATCCTCTTTTCCACAGAGTGCACTGACTGCAAAACTAGTTTAGCCTTGCAGATGTGGGAGATGTAACTCTAGTCTAATTAAGGCAAGCACGTGATGCTGCATTAAAACAAAAAATAACAGCCAGTTTCCAAAGAGCCCTGACCCAACACCCCTTTAATGCACAGTAACTAAGACAGGCAAAGCTCACTGCACTGCATCGTGCAGGCAGTTGCTGTGACAAGGATTTGAAATTCTGCATTTCATTACACAGGAAATGCCACTCGAAAGGCTCAGCGTTTCCTTCAAGAAACAGCAGGAACACAGACAGACCATGGCAAGATTTACTCCTGGGAAAGCTTAGACAGCAGCTTGAAAAGAAAATCAGAGAAAACAGCAAAATCCAATGCCCTGGGGAGAGGCGCCAACTACTCAGTGAAATTATTTTCAATCTGATTAGCTCAGAGTGATTTAATACCAGTCCCTGACCATAGAGGTGGGGAAATGAGGCTACGGAGACAGGAGCAGGAAGCCAACATATTAATGATCTGCATTACTGCAGACAAGAGACTTTAATTACTTTCTATTAGAAATGCCAGCATTCCACCCCAGGGAGAGTAGATCTGTATTTCATTTATTTGAAATGAAAAAGATGAAGCAAAATGATGATTTTGGTCAGAGGTTTCTCTGCAGCCTGAACTAGCATCACTTTATCTGCCACGTGTGTAAACACCAGCCCAACTCTGGTGTGCCTTGGCTGCTTGGGTCCTGGTTACACCAGACACCAGGAAACCTCTCCAGTGGCATTTTGTACCCTGGCTGCAAAAATTCTACAATCCCAAAGTATAGAAAAAAAAATGTTTGAAAAAAAAAAAAAAATACAAAGTGACCAAACACACTGTTGGTTACAGTGATCCTCCTCACAAGAAATGTGCAGTGATGGATCTGGGAACAGAACAAACTCCACTAGTGCTGACAAATGTTTTGCCAAATTCATAATTGCTTCTCTTTGGCAAGGAGCTTTCTCCAAGCCTCACTTCCATTTCTGCTGGGTACTAATCAAGTCTGTCCAAGTGAATCAATTAATGGCATGGTTTGTCATTAAAAATGGAAATAAACCCAAACAGTGCAACTTACACAATAATGTTATGGAAGTTCAAGTAGAAACAAACAGTGGACTCCAAAATCTTTGCTCGTGTACAAGTGTATGAAAAAATACAGCAGTGAGACAAATGCACAGCAGTTTAATAAGACTGATTCAGCCTCCATTATTTGCCTCAGTGTACTGTATCATAAATAGTGTCAGTATATATTATGCACTTAATTTCCCAAGTTTTGTTTTTTCTAAAACATATTCCACAGAAATGCATTTATCTCTATATATACACAATCTAGATTTATATGTTACTGTTGATAATAAATTAATTTTATTGAGAGTATAACCAATGATAAGTCAAACAAGTAACAGCTACCCTGGAGACAAGTTCTGTTTTCACCTGAGGTTTGGTTTCTGTACCCTGGGAATGGACGTGTGCACCTTTAGCTCTCACTTCAGTCCTAAAAAACCTGAAGAATTTGCTTCACATGGATTTTCCTTTTTTGTTAACCCAATTCAAGGCTTCAGTATTTCATCAGAGCCCTATTTTCATATTTGTAATGCTGACACCTGCACTGATATTTGATACTGACCTATGATTTGATATTTGAAATTGATACGTGTGATATTTGATATTTATATGGACTTCTCTTTGCTTCCTACGTCAACCCCTCAGCTGTGTCATCTTCCCATCAGGTTATTGCCTTTCCTCTACAAAACTGCAAGACACTGATTACTCCTGGTTCTTATATTTTAAGTTCAAAACTGATCAAGGGTAATATTCTGGGATTTGGTTTTATGTTTGTTTTAGTACTTGTATATCCTTGTCCTCAACTTCAAAGCCAATTTGAATTAATTTTTCTCGTTTATTCTTTGAAAATATATTGTAGAAAGCAGCTCTGCTTCTTTTGGAAACTGGGAAAGCTACCAAATCCAGATGGGGTTTCACAGCAATATTTAGTACACATACAAGGGATTAGGACTCATGGTAGCAAAAATTTAAGTGTTCAAGATACCTTTCCTCACTGATGCAGAGTAGGAAAAGATTTTTCAATGCCATAACCTATGTCATCCCCTATTTAAATTTTTCATCAAACCTCAGAAATTATTTTCTGCAACCAAAAGTAAGAAGAGTTGTTTGGTAGTGGTGGTCTTGCTTGTGGGTTGTTTTGGTTTGTTGGTGTTTTTTTTTGTTGGTTTTTTTGTTTGCTTGGTTTTTTAGGAAAAAAAAATCACAACAGGTAATACTGCTTTGCTCCACTTTGAAGAGCTACGGATACTCTGCCTCTCCCAGAGTTTTGAACAATAAACTATCTCTAAAGGGCATTACTGAGAAACCCATAGCTTCTGGACATGTGCTGAAAGATATAACAGTCTACAAGAGGTACAAATACTCAGAATTTTGAAAGAATGCTATTTTGTCCATACTGGAGAGTGGTGTTAAATTAAGTGGTCAATTAATTCTCACGGTAAATTTTGTTCACTAAAATTGTCCAGTACAACACTGGTAAAGATCTAAATACAGATGCAGTGACTTTAAGCTATAACATTTCTATTTAACAAGCTAAAACCCCTCATAATAAGACATTTAAAATGGCAAAGTTTTTTTTAAAAAAACAACTAAAGAGCTAGCCTAGGAAAAAAAAAAAATCATAACACTTTCAGATTTTTATTTCAAGATTTTTGGAATGAAATCAGTGTTTGCAATATTTACCATGCTCTTTTGTGCCAGAAATCCAAGCACAGCTAAAGATTTGGCTTCCATACTTCAAGGTAAATGAGCCTGTATCCTACAGAACTAATAACATTTTTAAAAACTGATGTTTTAACAAGAAATTCTGAGACAGCAAGGTCACAGTCACTACCATGGTAACACCAAGAGGAAACAGTACACTACAGTATTTCAAGTTTCATTACAAATAAAAGATAAAAGATCTTCCCCAGCCTGCCAGCTCCACTTCTGATCAGAACAACACAGAACAGAAGAAAGAGACCTCGAAGTGACTCTGTGTCCTGACCATGCCTCGGCCAGGGATGCTGAGGTCAGCCAGCCCAGGAAAGGAAGAAAGATCCCTCTACAGGTCAGCTCAGCATTTCTAGCTTAACACAAAGCAACCAGATGCCTGCTGCCAGGCACCTTTATGAACACCTAGGGACCCCAAATAAAAAAAACAAAACGTCGGAACGAGGCAACTCAAGGCTACACGAAGCACAGAGACAGAGACACCGCTTCTTCCTGCAGGTACCTGATAGTTCTGCAGTAAGATGAGGCTGAGGTAGAGCTCACTGAAGGCCAGTTTCAGATCTCTGATGTTCCTGTGCTGGACACGTTCCTCGTGGGACAGGTGGAAGACGGGCTTGCGGCGCCGCTGCAGCGTGGGGGCCCCGCTGGCCTCTTTCTGTGCATCCAGAGTCGACTGCAGCTCCGTCCGCAGAGTCGTAAACTTGCGCTGAGCTTCTGCAAGCTTTTCTGTCAGCAGGGAAAGGGAAAAGCCAGGTCAGAGGATGGCAGCTTGCCTACCCAGCCTGTAAAAAGCACTATACCTTTTCTCTTCTAAGACTAAGACTAAGATGATTAAGGGAGTGGAACATCTCCCTTATGAGGAAAGGCTGAGGGAGCTGGGTCTCTTTAGTTTGGAGAAAAGGAGACTGAGAGGTGACCTCATCAATGTTTTCAAATATATAAGGGGTGAGTGTCAGGGAGATGGAGTTAGGCTTTTCTCAGTGGTGACCAGTGATAGGACAAGGGGTAATGGGTGTAAATTGGAGCATAGGAGGTTCAAGTTGAATATCAGAAAAAATTTTTTTACTGTAAGGGTGACGGAGCCCTGGAACAGGCTGCCCAGGGGGGTTGTGGAGTCTCCTTCACTGGAGACATTCAAACCCCACCTGGACACGTTCCTAGGGGATGTACTCTAGGGGGCCCTGCTCTGGCAGGGGGGGTTGGACTAGATGATCTTTCCAGGTCCCTTCCAACCCCTAGGATTCTAGGATTCTATGATTCTTCAAACAATGTGTCCGTAGCTAACACCGCTGCCACGGGGAGCTAAATCCAACAAGGCGGCGTTTCCCTGCTCTGAACCCCTTCTGGTTAAAGGTTCTGATACACACCTCTGTAAAACATACACTCCCACAAAACAAAGCTCTTTAAACCAGACAGGTCCTTAGTAATGTCGTAAAAATCAAAGGGCTGCCCCTCAGCACAGAGTAAGGCAACATTAAAAGTGGCCTCAGATCTCGACATCCACCCCAGATCTGATTTCAGAGTGATTTGGGTTGGAAGGGACCTTCAAGACCCCCTGGTTCCAAACCCCCTGCCATGAGCAGGGACACCTCCCACAGCCCAGGGTGCTCCAAGCCCCATCCCACCTGGGCTGAGACACTGCCAGGGATGGGGCAGCCACAGCTTCCTTGGGCAGCCTGGGACAGGGGCTCAGCACCCTCACAGGGCAGAGTTTCTTCCTAACATCCAGCCTAAATCTTCCCTCTTCCAGCTTAAAGCTACGAGCCCTTGGCCTACAAGGCAGATGGTGAGTGGGAAGGATTTTTACCTAAAGTCTATCTAAACTTCCTTTCTTTTAGATAGAAGTCATTGTCCCTCATCCTATTGCTAACCTGCCCTCCCCAGCTCTCCTGCAGGCCCTTCAGGTACTGAATTTCTGGAGGATGCTCGTTCCAGGACCACCAGAAGCAGCCCCACCTGCAGAGCTGCCTCCTGCACCTTGGGGCTACCAGGGAGGCAGGGTTCAGGCAGCCTGTGCTGGCAGAGCTGGAGGCAGCCAGGCAGATAGGGTCTCATCTGAATACCAGAGCTCTGAGCACATGTCTAACTCTGCAGGGTTAAGCTGCTCACCTTCCTCCAGTGCAGCCAGAGCACCAAACACGTTACAGACCCTGTCAGCCAGCACTGGGGAACTCAGCAGAGAGCAGGCAAGGAACGTTTTGTATCTGTGTACCCACCATCAACTACGTGTTTACTGTCTTTCTGTACAACAGTGAGGAAATCAAAGGAAAAAAGCTCATTTCAAATGTGACTCTGAATTGCAGAGCTCAGAGACCAACGCAACCCTTTGCCAGGCTCCCGGTGACAGACAAACACAGCTTCTGCTTTGATCAGGAGTTACAACACTACCAGCTGCTGCTCCTGATCTGCTGCAAGGATTTATCCTTCCTTCCCTCCGTTTAGGCTCAGGCAGGTTAGAAGCATTGTCTTGTCATTTAGTGATTAAAGGGAAAGTCAACTTGAATTAAACATCATTTTGATGTGTTTTTCGGAACAAGCCAGGCTCCCTTCCTCACATCTCAAGTATGAAAAAGGTGTTCCTTTAAACATGCTGCTTTATGTAGCTTCAGAAAATAATCTTTCTGGCTAAATACCAATCTTTTCGTGCTAAAAACAGCACAACTGACACCATAATATCTCTCTTTGTTCTGTACAACTAGTTCCTTCCAGGCTTGTTTCCCTCCCTGTGGCTTCAGTCACAGCTTTGGCATCTTGCTGATAAGAACCATCACAGGCCACAGGCACTGGCACTGGCCAGGAAGATGCAGAGAAGGCTCACAGTGTGGGAGCCACCTCCATCCAAGAGGTCACACACCACTCTCCACACCAGAAATTACAACTCAAAGCTCTTCCCAAGAGTCTTCTGGCTGCCAATTTAATTCTCTTCATTACTATCTTGTACATCAACTTAATGCTGATTCTCAGTTGCTCCCCGCAAGTAAGATTTCCTCTTATGGGGGAGACTCTGACCTTTTCCTCAGTTTTAATCAATTCTGCTTAATTTCAAGCACAAAATATCTCTGTAAATAATTTTACAGTGTTCAGTATATTTTCCGAGAATGCCTTTCTGAACAGAGAATGGGGATTAATACAGAAAAATCAAGTACAGAAGTGCCTGAGACACTCTAAAACTTTATTGATTAGCAATTTTATTTAAGACATTTTTAGAAGGCAGGAAAGGATAACTCCACTCCAACGACTTCTACATCTGTGCAGGCCACAGTTGGAAGTGTCTGCCCACAGACCACAACCACAGAATATTTAACACATCCAAGGTCAGACTGCAAAAACAGTAATCTCTCCCCACATTAAGAGCTCTCTCAGAAAGAAGTAAAAATATCTGTGAAAATTAAAAGCCTTCATATAAATAAAACAAGTTCATTCTGTAGTTTCAAAACCATCTGGTGATTCACAGATGTTCCTTTTTGAATATAAATTATTAAATATGGAAGAGTTGACACTTTTGAAAGCACTGTTCCATTCTCCCTATGTCCAGAAAAACCTTAAAATCCATAGTCGTAAGAGCACAGTGTTTAAAAAAAAACAAACAAAAAACCCCTTCAAAACAGTTCTAAAACTGCAGCTGCACTTTTCTGTTTGCAAACCAACACCCACCAAAAAATCATCATCCCCAACTACAAACATTATTCTTTTTTATGCACTGCTGAAAAGCCATGTGCTGCCTTCTAGATAGCTTTTCCATCCATAGGGAAGGGTGACATTCCACTGAAGATGAAGCTCTAGAGGTAACCAGAACAGTCCAGTAATGACCTGTCCTTTCTGAGAAACACCAGCTCTGCTGCTTTCTTCTTCCTGCCCACTCTCTTGTGCTGACTCCAGCTATACAGCCCACAGATCATTTTATCACATTATGGTATGATTTTATCAACAAGATCCACTCAGAGGCAAAATAAGGCAAAATGTGTGTTGCAGATCTTAAAACAGCCTAGAGAACTGGCAAAGCAGACCAGAAATTAATTTCTCAGTTTGCAATATACTCCAAAACATTTGAAAAGACACTCATCACTGTCACTAATTAACCACTCTTAAAAGTGACTTTAAAAAAAATATCCCATTCAAAAGAGTTGAAAAAAAAGCATCATGTATGCAGAGCCTGGAACCACTCCTGTGTTGCAGGATTTTACATGACCTGATCTTCCCTGACTCCTCAGCTCAAGTAGAATCTCATGGCAAAAACTAAGGAGAAATCTAAAATCAAGAGAGGCTGGCAACAAAAATGCTTCCAATAAAGAAGGTTTGCCAAAAAAATCCTCCTAGATCCTAAAAAAACCCACAGTCACCTCAACTATGGAATGCCAAGCTGGTTTTGAGCCTGTTTTTCATGTTTAAAGAAAAGTTAGCACGTAAGGATCATTTTAAAAAACAAAAAAACCTTTCACACCAAGTACCTGGTAAGATGTCCCTCTGGGTTGCAATTTACATGGTCATGGTTGTGATCAAAACCTGTTCCAGCAGCCAGGAGATGACTGAAGGGCTCCTACCTGCCTGCAGCTCCCCAGCTCAGGGCTCTGGGCATTTCAGGCTCTTTCAGCAGCCCTTGTACACACCCTCAGCAACTTGCTTACCATGTAAAAGCCAAGTAAAAATAATACAGACAGCTCCTGTACTGACCACAAAACCACTGCTAGCCACACAGTAGCCCAAGCAGTTGCTGATGATGCTAATGCAAAATATAACAAACCTCCCCTCTAGAAAACTGCAAAGGAAAACCAAAACCAATATAGGAACAGGAATTCCTCTGCTGAGGCCATCTGGAAATTTTATTGCTGGTCTTTCTTCTCTCACTTGAGAATACATTTTCTTGAGCATAGACCAAATAATCACAAACTGTTTATCAAATCAGATTCAGTTAATGGCAGTTTTCATTCCTACTGAGCTGGGATAATGGTCTGGGGAATTGAATTGAGGCTGTGTTTGATGAGAGGCAACAACCTGAGCACACAGCAAAAGGCAAAGGCACTTTGCAGCAGGTTCTCCAAACCTGAGCCCAGGAGCAGCCCATCCCGAGAGGATGAGGTTGTCCATGCTCTGGCAATCCCAGTGAGTCTCCTGGAGGATCCCTCAGTGCAGGGGAAGATGAGAGGGAAATGGAGATCAACAGGAAGCTTCACTTTGTTGAAAATGCATAATATTTATTGTCAGAAACAAAAGTGTGTGATAAGTCATATAATAAGTCTACAATAAATACGAGGTACCAGGTCATAATCCAAACCAACACATGCCTGGAGTTACAGAAAGTCCAGTGTGACCAATTTCTGACATGATCAAGAAGAGGAACCCCTGACAGAACACTTCTTGATGCAGTTTAATGTTAATAACCCTAATAAAGGGTTTCTGTACTGTTAAAGTCATGTCACTCTTCTGCAAAGACTTATTCTATTCTAATCACAAGAGATTTTTCAAATCACATGTATTCTCCTGTATAGCTTTCTGAAATGACAGCAGTTTGAAAAAAAAAACACCCTACCCTATATTATTAATGTCATTTTAAACAAGGCAGGGATTGGTGTGTAGATGTGGTCCTTGTTAGGGAAAATTATAACCTGTGCTGTGCTTCTGCAGTGACAGAACTTTCTCTACAGAGTCTGGCTTGCTGTACATCTACAAGTAGAAAAGTAAGACAAGTTTTTGAGCAAAAAGGCCTTATGGTTACACCTGGGAAACATCTCACAGGGAAACACTGCTGAGAACAAGTGTTCTGAGGTAGGTACATGTGAATTGCATGTAGGAAAATGCCTGTGAGGTGTGAAATCCAGCTGGCCTCACACAACACCTTGCTCCTGCCTACAAACTGTGCCTGGTCCTTGCCCCACTGTGCTCCAGCAGAACACCAGGGAGCCAGCAGAGCAGGCACAGCCAGCTCAGTTATTGCACCTCGGGTACTTTCAGCAGTTCTTACGTTCACATCCCAGATTCTGCTAGCAAGAAAACAGCTAGCAACAAAAAGTCATCACATGATGGTTATTAACAATATTTTGCACAATTTAACTTTGTTACCAGATTAAGGTCAGAAGTAGAAAATGCTATCATATTGTGGCATCACATCTGTGAAGCAAAAGCCTTCTTCCAGCACCAGCAAATGTAGAGGAAGTCAATCATAGAATCACAGAATTGGCTGGGTTGGAAGGGACCTCAGAGCTCATCAAGTCCAACCCTTGATCCACTCCCACTGCAGTTCCCAGCCCATGGCACTGAGTGCCACATCCAGGCTCTTTTGAAATATCTCCAGGGATGGAGAATCCACCCCTTCCCTGGGCAGCCCATTCCAATGCCTGATCACCCTCTCCAGAAAGAAATTCTTTCTCATGTCCAACCTAAACCTCCCCTGGCACAACTTGAGACCTCTTGTGCCCTCTTGTCTTGCTGAGAGTTGCCTGGGAAAAGAGTCCAACCCCCCCCTGGCTCCAACCTCCTTTCAGGGAGTTGGAGAGAGTGATGAGGTCTCCCCTGAGCCTCCTCTTCTCCAGCCTCAACACCCCCAGCTCCCTCAGCCTCTCCTCATAGGATCTGTGCTCCAGTCCCTTCCCCAGCCCAGTTGCCTCCTTTGGACCTGCTCCAGCACCTCAATCTCCTTCCTGAGCTGAGGGGCCCAGAACTGGACACAGGACTCAAGCTGTGGCCTCCCCAGGGCTGAGCACAGGGGCAGAATCCCTTCCCTGGACCTGCTGGCCACGCTCTTCCTGAGCCAGCCCAGGATGCCATTGGCCTTCTTGGCCACCTGGGCACACTGCTGCCTCCTCTTCAGCTTCCTGGCAATCCAGACTCCCAGCTCCCTCTCTGTCTGGCTGCTCTCAGCCACTCTGTGCCCAGCCTGGAGCTCCCCATGGGGTTCTTGTGGCATGTTCAAAGGCTTTCCCAGTTGAAAATCCACTTTAAACCTCACCAAAAGGGACAGAAAGCCAACTGGATGGAACCGGAGCACAATGTAGCAATCTTACAGGGTGAATTTCTGATTATCCCATTCTAAAGTTTATTTACAAAACCCACCTCGGGAAGCAAACCTTCTCAGGGAAAACAGCCAACAGTAACACTGACATCCACTAGGCTTCCCTGCTCTTACCACCATGGCATTTCAATTCCCTTTTCTAAACAGGATCTTATACACAGTCAACAGCAAGTTGCTGCTGTCTGATCTACTCCAGAAAGATGCAAGAGTTTAAGGAAGAGTTCAGTGCCTAACAACTTGCTGGACACATGAAAATGGCCCATAACAGCTGCTCCTGCAGAAACCCTGGAAACACCAGGTAGGGAGCCCAGCACACCTCAAACATACACAAGGAGGCTCTCACCATGGCTAAACAGAAATTGTGCCCTGTGTGTAAGCTGCCACTTACATTTAAGAGCATCTTCACAGAGCTCAGCAGGATGCTGTTGCACAGGAGGGAAATCACCTGCCCTTCGTGCCCCCTCCTGTCAAATACCATGCTTTAGCTCCACATCTGTGATTAAACCAGAGCAGTTTCCCACATAAACCTAAACCTGCCCTATACTTATGTGGTGGTTGATCTATACAACCACTGTGGCTATTCTCAAAGTCTGGGAGCTTCAGACTCTTCTTATGCTGCTGTATTTCCCACAAATACACACAAATAAGCAGCTTACCTGAATAGAAAATGTTGATTTTGGCAAGTTCTTTCTCACAGGTCTGGAAGAAATTCTCTTCAAACTTGGCAAAACACCTTTTCACTGTGTCCTCATCTGTGTCTATAAAAGAAAACAGAAAAACCCCATATTGTAATAGAAGAACATAGGAACAATTTTCTACATGGCTGCCATGGAAATCTCTCTTCAGAGCAGATTCGCCTTTGCTGTAACGCAGGGAAAGAAAAAAACACTTAAGTCCAGAGGGCTGCAGGGCAACACAGGGCTATAGAAGGAGCAGCACTAAGACAGAGAGGGGAAAAACCACAGAGGCAGAACTAAACCTTTACTACACTTCCCAACAACTCTTCTGCTCCTTCAAGTGCTACTGCAGATTTCA
Organism: Heliangelus exortis; assembly: GCF_036169615.1. Classification (NCBI taxonomy): domain Eukaryota; kingdom Metazoa; phylum Chordata; class Aves; order Apodiformes; family Trochilidae; genus Heliangelus; species Heliangelus exortis. The sequence continues at coordinate 29,300,719 of NC_092429.1, read as the reverse complement.
CACACTTCATTTCCACTCCCTAACCCACCTGTGTGACTTCATCTGCAAGGACATCCTGGATCAAGACTGCTCCTTATACCTACAGAAATCTTTTTTAAAAGGTGTCTCACCTACCAGCACAAAGTCACCCATCCTAAAGCTCTGCCCCAATGGAAAGAGGAGCCCATTGCATTTGGAGAAGAACACCACAATGTCCCAGTATAGGTTGGGGGCTGAGCTGCTGGAGAGCAGTGTAGGTGAAAGAGACCTGGGGGTCCTGGTAGACAAGAAGATGCCCATGAGCCAGCAATGTGCCCTTGTGGCCAAGAAGGCCAATGGCATCCTGGGGTGCATTAGAAAGGGTGTGGTTAGTAGGTCAAGAGAGGTTCTCCTCCCCCTCTATTCTGCATTGGTGAGGCCACACCTGGAGTATTGTGTCCAGTTCTGGGCCCCTCAGTTCAAGAAGGACAGGGAAGTGCTTGAAAGAGTCCAGCACAGAGCTACTGAGATGATTAAGGGAGTGGAACATCTCCCTTATGAGGAAAGGCTGAGGGAGCTGGGTCTCTTTAGTTTGGAGAAAAGGAGACTGAGGGGTGACCTCATCAATGTTTTCAAATATGTAAGGGGTGAGTGTCAGGGAGATGGAGTTAGGCTTTTCTCAGTGGTGACCAGTGATAGGACAAGGGGTAATGGGTGTAAATTGGAGCATAGGAGGTTCAAGTTGAATATCAGAAAAAATTTTTTTACTGTAAGGGTGACGGAGCCCTGGAACAGGCTGCCCAGGGGGGTTGTGGAGTCTCCTTCACTGGAGACATTCAAAACCCACCTGGACACGTTCCTAGGGGATGTACTCTAGGGGGCCCTGCTCTGGCAGGGGGGGTTGGACTAGATGATCTTTCCAGGTCCCTTCCAACCCCTAGGATTCTAGGATTCTATGATTCTATGATCCCCACCTGCCCACTCTGCTGTCCCCAGCAGAAGTCCTCAAGCCACTGCAGGGCTGCTCCCCCTTGTCCGTCCCACAGCACTTCTGCAATCACTTCCCCACCAGATGAGGGGAAGATCACAGAATCCCAGAATGGGTTGGGTAGGAAGGGACCTTAAAGCTCATCCAGTCCCAATCCCTGCATGGTCAGGGACACCTCCCACAGCCCAGGGTGCTCCAAGCCCCATCCAACCTGGGCTGAGACACTGCCAGGGATGGGACATGGACAACTTTCCTGGACAATCTGTTCCAGGGTCTCTCAGCCTGGCTTCAGAGCAGAGGTGCTCCAGCCCCACACCCATCTTTGTGGCCTCCTCTGGACTAACTCCAGCAGCTCCATGTCCTTCATATGAGCTCAACACAGCTCTTCCAACCAAAACGAATGCAGATTAAGTAGCAGCATAACCACCTCTCTATGCCAGGGTTGAATTCTTGCATTTATTTCCCCAGACGTTGTTCTGCTCTCCAGTCTTGGGCACTGTCAGGTTCTCCAACACAAACTTCAGTGACAGCAAACCTTTTTAACAAAGACTGGGCTCTATATTGGGGGGGGTGTGTTGATTTTTCTTCCCTGGGTTGACCATGGCAGAAAGCCAAGAGCCCTCAGTGCTGCAGGTTCATGCTGTGCCCCTTCCAACTCATCAGTCCTCCAGAAGCTCCTCCAGAAGCTCCTCCAGAAGCTCCTCCAGAAGCTCCTCCAGAAGCTCCTCCAGAAGCTCCTCCAGAAGCTCCTCCAGAAGCTCCTCCAGAAGCTCCTCCAGAAGCTCCTCCATCACTGCAGTCTGCTTTGTGCTGGCACCAGTGCACAGGTTCTCAGCCCACCACAGGCACTGGTCTTGCTCTTGAATAACAAAGCTGGTCACAAAAAGTATTCATCCCAGCTTAGCAAACAATTATATTCAGAAGGAAAGTGCCAAGCATTTAACTGAAGGCTTCGTTTGACCTTCCAGGAGGACTCCCTGTCTCCAGCCATCATTCTCACCTCCTCATCACTATAATGCTCCAAATGCAAATGTAGCACCACAGCAAGCTAAAATCTGCCCAGGAAACTGTGTGGAAAGTACCTTCCCCCTTCCCAGAAAAGCAAATACCTCTCTCATAAGCAAAGTTTAAAGAGGCCTAAATTACAGCAACCGTGATCAGATCCACACCTCTCCCCCACAGACTCTTAAGCCTTCAGGAGTAACTAAGGGCAATTCTGTAATTTAAGTAAAATTTTGCAATTAAAACAGCAATTCAGTCACTTTGCTATTATGAGGAATCTAGCAGAGTGTCTCCAGAAGTGCAGAACCTCAAAGACTGAACAAATTTTCTAATAATTAAGAAATGCAATTAATGAGTAAAAATTAAAAAGTCCACACTATAATTACAAGTTTCAGCACCATCAATCATCTGTCCCAAATGTTCCTAATGCTGAAACAAAGCAGACTCTTCACAGCCCCACAGTTAGAAGTTTCTGAATTCTCTCAGAGCCTTATGACCAAAAAAAAGTTAGGATTACCACAAAGAGGAGAAATGAAGATTTTATTAGGGTCCTTAAAAGGCCAAGAAGTAGCTTTTGAAACATACGTTACTAAGTAGAGATGACAAGCATCTAGAGAAAAGTTTTACTCAGGAGCAGATAAATAATCTGCACTGTGATAGTAAAAAAAAGCCAATTTTTAGCATTTGTTTTTGTAGGCAGAAGCATCCTCAAAATAGTATTACTACATATTAAACATAAAACTTTTAACATTTAGAATTTCCTGATTGTTATGTTTATGGCACTGATATTAAACACCATAAACCTACAGACCTTATATCAGTGTTTTGGGAGGTTTGTATAGAAAGAGAAAATAACAGAAGCCAGCATGAGCAACGTTGGAAGAAACTTGTTTTCTTTTAGAATTTGACAGTGCTTCAAAGAGTAAAAGAAAGAAACAAAACAACCATCTCTGCACAGAACACTGGTGTTTACAACTCCACCAGCCCTTCAGAAGGCCTCCAGAGGCTGTTCCAGAACTCTAAGTTTTGGCTCCCAGGTCCCTTTTCACCCGACAATTACTCGTGCAGATCCATGGCTACTCCCAAGGGTGAGGGAGGGCTCCCTCCTGGCAAACAAAAACAGCCCTGAAATGCTGGGGCTCTGGGTCCTCTTGGCTGAGGTGAAGCCCCAGCAGCCCTGCTGGAGGTAGAACCCAAGGCAGAACCTTTCAGAACCACAGAGGTTCTGCTCCTGCTCAGCTCGCAGCCTCCCCACAGATCCCTCCCTGCCTGGAACGCTCGGGGGGCAGAAACAAACTCTGCTTTGGGGCTGGGAATTTCTCCCAGCATTTCCAACATCTCAGCCTGGGATATCTACAGTACCAAGGCCAAGATGAACTTGTCTGCAAAAGCCCCAACCCTTCACCCAACAGCTGCTGCTGTGGGCAGAAAAACCACGAACAACAACAGAAATTGCTATGAAATACTTAATACACAGAGACTTTATTCACCAGCTGCTTGAAACCTTTCAGTTAGCAGTAATCAGGCAGTATCAAAACAGAGCCAACTCTTAAGGACCCAAAGGGCAAATTCTTCAGCCCAAAGAGTTTATACATCCCTAGCAAAAGAGCTTAGCTACTGATGCTTTCTTAAATGGGGTCATCACCCTTTCCTGCCTTTAAAAACAAATGATGTAGAAATAAAAGCACAGAGGTTCACTGCTTTCCTGCCTCAGAAACACCAAGCAACTTTTACTGCCACTTGTTTCTAGGTTGCATTGAGTTTACAAAGCAAAAGTAAAATCAAGCAAAATTTTAAACTTGAGTTTCTGAGACTACCCAAGAATGACAATGATGAAAAAATTTCATCAGGAGGAAGAGTGTACTTAAAGCTCAGCAAAGCAATGTAGTGTCAAAGTAACTTAATGCCAGTTGAACAAATAAATAACTTGTTTTGTGTGTTACTGACCACTTCAGGAAATGGTGTGTTAAATTCTTTGACTATAGCTGAAATTCAGAAGAGGAAAACAGGCTGTAAAACACAAACAAATCACTATTGGAAGACCTTCCAAAAACCTTGAGATTAGGAATTCAGGTCTCTATTTCAACCTCAAAACACCTCTGACTCAGAGAAATGCCAGTTCTACATAAACTATCCAAAATCCCTCTCCAAATGTCAAACGCCTTCTTACAAAAGATATTTTGCAGACCATGGTGGATTGCCAGCTTTGAAAATGAGGATTGTCTGAGTCTTGTGTTCCCATTGCAGTTCAGTTATTTAGCTGCAATAATAGACAAGTGCTGCCAAGGCTCTTGCCTTTATTTATTTATTTCCCCCAAGGCTAGGACAGGAGGATGTTTTTTGCCATGAGAAAACAACAGTGCCAGAAACCGTCCTTGGATGTAGGAGCTCCATGACAACAGAAGTCAGTTTCAAAAGGCATCCAGCTACTCCTGCCAAGAAGGGCCAGCAGTAACCTTCCTTTTGTTCTGTTTCTATAGCCCTCATTCTCCATCTGCCCTGAGCTCTGCCAGGAGGACAGCCTGATCAATACTGCAGCTTCCCAACCTCACCTTCCTGTGCAGTCACCTGCAGTGCACAAAAGACCCCACAGTAACCCCGAGAGCCCCTTGCAGAGAGCCCTGGTAGAACAGCAGCAATCTGGTTCTACTCCCTTCCCACCACTTGCAGAGAGTTCAGCTACTGGCACACCTGAAACAGAATCTAAAATTGAAAAATTAACATACAAGTGGCATTCCTGCACTGTCCCTGCACTCTGTTTTCAGTACATCTGTCAACTGTTCCTGTAATTTCTCGTTTTCTGCACCTATGGTACAGGAACAAATGGCCAGCACCCCAAGCAGCTCT